>NC_073691.1:198525258-198542758 GCF_029784155.1 Uranotaenia lowii
TGGAAATTAAAGATTTTTATTCAATGATCAACTTACTCCAAAACTGCGACTTCTGAAGAATAAGTAATAGAAGTTTTCTTACGAAATTTTTAAAAAATTTGAACTCAAATTTATCTTATATATTTCTCAAACTGTTAGTCCATTCGTTTTGCGGTCTCAACAAATACTCCAAGACTTTCTTCAGTGGTGTCAAAAATAGTTGTAATGTTTTCTATTTAAATTACTAAAAAATTGTAGAATTGATTTTCTGAAAGGTATAATATGTAGGCAAAATTCGAATCCTTGATAGAATGGAGGATAGTAAGAGCAAGTACACTGGTGTTAGGAAAAAGTGGTAGAAATTTTGACATTTTGTGTATTTTACTATGCAAAAATGTTTTCAAGATCTTGGGGCGTTGTATTTTTTTTTTACAGCACTGTTTCTATTTCAGCCGTATGTGATAGAAATATTGCTATTTTTGCATCACAGCATGGGGAACTACAACACGTGTTGTTAAAAAACTTGAAGGCCACAGATCTTGAAAATGTTTTGCATGGCAAAATTTTCAAAATGTGCTAAAAGTGTCAAAATTTCTATCACTTTTTCCCAACACTTGTGAACTTGCTCTAATAAGATTCAAAATCCGTTTTTTGTTTTCATGTAGGTTTGTTGGTTCATCAGTTATGATGGAAAGTGAAGCAGGCGTTGGATTGGAAGGACGTGAAAAATGTTTCATCTCGTGTCAAAATCATAAATTGTTATTTTCATTTTCGATATGGAATTGAATGTAAATTGGAAAAAGCAGTCCTGTAGTTGGATGTCCAAGGTCAAGAACCAGTTATCTTCGATACGGTCGATTACCCGGAAGAATCTTGATGGAAACATGGAAGCACGCAGCTAAGTTTTCTTCAATTTTCTATTTATTCCTAGAAGTTAATAATTCATAATTTGCAATCAGAAAATCGACACAAACATCATCGGATTACGGTACAGAAAATTTTTTTTTAAGGATTAGTTGGCAAAATTTCCAAGCTGAAGACAAAATTTGGCAAATGATGACACCAAAAATGCTGTTCCCTAGTGTAATATTTATCAATAGTGAAATCAAATGATTCTATGTAAAGATTACCACCTGAACACGTTATGAAAAGGAGCTCGCCGATTGAATGAGCGAACACTCGAATGTCAAGTGCCATCGAAATTTACGTCTCTACATAACGAACGATTCTCTTATGATAGTAGCAGAAAGTTGATTCAACCTGACATACCTGTGTATAGGTTTATGTACCTACCTACGAAGCTGGATCTGAATTTGAACAGTAATTTGACCAGTCATTGTATACGTAAGCCACCCGAAAAAATATGTCCATGTATGAAAATAAATCGAAGTTCTAATCATCAATATGGTAGCACGCCATTCTTTGTACTTTCGACTTATGAATACATAGTTCTGGGAATTAATCAATACGGAAAGTTGGGAAGATGGAGGACAAACATTATTACCATTATTAATTCATGTATCCATAGCTAGTGTGAAAATTATTACCAGCGGTGTTATTTGTCGTCCCATATGTATGACACTGAATGTCGCACTCACGCTGTAATTATCATGAAAGATAACGTTTCGAAATCAGATAATTATTCGATTATCCGATTACTTTTTTAGGGAAATATTCGATCAAATATTGAATCGAAATGAAATCACTCAGTATTTCGGCACAATTTCGTCAGCCTAACGTTGACATATGGGAACCAACACAAACTGATCCGGCTTAAATACGGACAGGCATGGTGGTGGACTCATGAAGTAGAAATATAGATTCGTTAGGCACAGTGTGACTACGCAGTTTCGCCCGAGAAGACGTCTTTTTTTTCTGGAAGCCATGGACCTGTACTACCATCCGATTTCCCCGCCCTGTTGGTCTGTCATCCTCTTGGCCAAACAGTTGGATTTGCCTATCAATCTGAAGAAGGTGGATATGTTTGCCGGCGAACATCTTAAGGAAGATTTCCTAAAGGTAGGTTTAAGTTCGATTAATGCACGCATGGAATAAGGATATAGTTTGATCATTAAAGAGTAAAATTGCAGCTCAATCCTCAACACTCGGTCCCAACGCTTGTCGATGGGGAGTTTACGCTTAGTGAATCCCACGCTATCCTAACGTATCTGGCGGATGCCCATTCCGGATCTGACGAACATCCGCTGTACCCGCGGGATAAGAAAGTGCGCGCCCAAATTCACCACCGTTTGAGTTTCGATCTGGACACCTTGTATCGTCGATTCTACGCTTTCGGCACACCGATTTGGACCACCAAAACCGAACCGAGCGAAGAAAACCGTACCAAGCTGAACGAAGCCTTGGGTTTTCTCAGCGCTTATCTCAGCCGAGGACGCTTCGCGGTGGGCGATAGCATTACGATTGCCGATATTCCTCTGGCCGTCAGCGTGTTCTGCATGGAGATGTTGAAGTTCGATCTGAGTCCGTATCCGAAGGTCCAGGAATGGTACGCAGCCTGCAAACAGGAACTGGTCGGGATGAAGTCCGAGTTCATGGATAACGCCCTCGAGGAGTTTAAGAAGTTTCTCGAAGCACCAAAACAGCACTAATGATTTGTGAATCAATGCAAACGGAAGCATTTTGGGTTCAAGTAATAAGAGTTGTTTGTTGAAGATCAAATAAACGCCGCCCATTGGAAAACCATTGCGCATACAGTTGAGTCTAATGAATCCGAATCAGTGTCATCCGAAAATGCTAAAAATAACAAAACTGACAAAAACAACAAAAATGACAAGAATGTCGAAAAAAACATAAATGACAAAAATGACAAAAATGACAAAAATGACAAAAATGACAAAAATGACAAAAATGACAAAAATGACAAAAATGACAAAAATGACAAAAATGACAAAAATGACAAAAATGACAAAAATGACAAAAATTACAAAAATGACAAAAATGACAAAAATGACAAAAATGACAAAAATGACAAAAATGACAAAAATGACAAAAATGACAAAAATGACAAAAATGACAAAAATGACAAAAATGACAAAAATGACAAAAATGACAAAAATGACAAAAATGACAAAAATGACAAAAATGACAAAAATGACAAAAATGACAAAAATGACAAAAATGACAAGAATGACAAAAATGACAAAAATGACAAAAATGACAAAAATTACAAAAATTTCAAAAATGACAAAAATGACAAAAATGACAAAAATGACAAAAATGACAAAAATGACAAAAATGACAAAAATGACAAAAAAGACAAAAATGACAAAAATGACAAAAATGACAAAAATGACAAAAATGACAAAAATGACAAAAATGACAAAAATGACAAAAATGACAAAAATGACAAAAATGACAAAAATGACAAAAATGACAAAAATGACAAAAATGACAAAAATGACAAAAATGACAAAAATGACAAAAATGACAAAAATGACAAAAATTACAAAAATGACAAAAATGACAAAAATGACAAAAATGACAAAAATGACAAAAATGACAAAAATGACAAAAATGACAAAAATGACAAAAATGACAAAAATGACAAAAATGACAAAAATGACAAAAATGACAAAAATGACAAAAATGACAAGAATGACAAAAATGACAAAAATGACAAAAATGACAAAAATTACAAAAATTTCAAAAATGACAAAAATGACAAAAATGACAAAAATGACAAAAATGACAAAAATGACAAAAAAGACAAAAATGACAAAAATGACAAAAATGACAAAAATGACAAAAATGACAAAAATGACAAAAATGACAAAAATGACAAAAATGACAAAAATGACAAAAATGACAAAAATGACAAAAATGACAAAAATGACAAAATTGACAAAAATGACAAAAATGACAAAAATGACAAAAATGACAAAAATGACAAAAATGACAAAAATGACAAAAATGACAAAAATGACAAAAATGACAAAAATGACAAAAATGACAAAAATGACAAAAATGACAAAAATGACAAAAATGACAAAAATTACAAAAATTACAAAAATGACAAAAATGACAAAAATGACAAAAATAACAAAAATGACAAAAATGACAAAAATGACAAAAATGACAAAAATGACAGAAATGACAAAAATGACAAAAATGACAAAAATGACAAAAATGACAAAAATGACAAAAATGACAAAAATGACAAAAATGACAAAAATGACAAAAATGACAAAAATGACAAAAATGACAAAAATGACAAAAATGACAAAAATGACAAAAATGACAAAAATGACAAAAATGACAAAAATGACAAAAATGACAAAAATGACAAAAATAACAAAAATGACAAAAATGACAAAAATGACAAAAATGACAAAAATGACAAAAATGACAAAAATGACAAAAATGACAAAAATGACAAAAATGACAAAAATGACAAAAATGACAAAAATGACAAAAATGACAAAAATGACAAAAATGACAAAAATGACAAAAATGACAAAAATGACAAAAATGACAAAAATGACAAAAATGACAAAAATGACAAAAATGACAAAAATGACAAAAATGACAAAAATGACAAAAATGACAAAAATGACAAAAATGACAAAAATGACAAAAATGACAAAAATGACAAAAATGACAAAAATGACAAAAATGACAAAAATGACAAAAATGACAAAAATGACAAAAATGACAAAAATGACAAAAATGACAAAAATGACAAAAATGACAAAAATGACAAAAATGACAAAAATGACAAAAATGACAAAAATGACAAAAATGACAAAAATGACAAAAATTACAAAAATTACAAAAATTACAAAAGTTACAAAAATAACAAAAATTACAAAAATTACAAAATTACAAAAATTTTAAAAATTTTAAAAATTACAATAATTACAAAAATTACAATAATTACAAAAATTACAAAAATTACAAAAATTACAAAAATTACAAAAATTACAAAAATTACAAAAATTACAAAAATTACAAAAATTACAAAAATTACAAAAATTACAAAAATTACAAAAATTACAAAAATTACAAAAACTACAAAATTACAAAAATTACAAAAATCACAAAAAATACAAAAATTACATAAATTACAAAAAATACAAAAATTACAAAAATTACAAAAATTACAAAAATTACAAAAATTACAAAAATTACAAAAATTACAAAAATGACAAAAATGACAAAAATGACAAAAATGACAAAAATGACAAAAATGACAAAAATGACAAAAATGACAAAAATGACAAAAATGACAAAAATGACAAAAATGACAAAAATGACAAAAATGACAAAAATGACAAAAATGACAAAAATGACAAAAATGACAAAAATGACAAAAATGACAAAAATGACAAAAATGACAAAAATGACAAAAATGACAAAAATGACAAAAATGACAAAAATGACAAAAATGACAAAAATGACAAAAATGACAAAAATGACAAAAATGACAAAAATGACAAAAATGACAAAAATGACAAAAATGACAAAAATGACAAAAATGACAAAAATGACAAAAATGACAAAAATGACAAAAATGACAAAAATGACAAAAATGACAAAAATGACAAAAATGACAAAAATGACAAAAATGACAAAAATGACAAAAATGACAAAAATGACAAAAATGACAAAAATGACAAAAATGACAAAAATGACAAAAATGACAAAAATGACAAAAATGACAAAAATGACAAAAATGACAAAAATGACAAAAATGACAAAAATGACAAAAATGACAAAAATGACAAAAATGACAAAAATGACAAAAATGACAAAAATGACAAAAATGACAAAAATGACAAAAATGACAAAAATGACAAAAATGACAAAAATGACAAAAATGACAAAAATGACAAAAATGACAAAAATGACAAAAATGACAAAAATGACAAAAATGACAAAAATGACAAAAATGACAAAAATGACAAAAATGACAAAACTGACAAAATGACAAAAATAACAAAAATGACAAAAATGACAAAAATGACAAAAATGACAAAAATGACAAAAATGACAAAAATGACAAAAATGACAAAAATGACAAAAATGACAAAAATGACAAAAATGACAAAAATGACAAAAATGACAAAAATGACAAAAATGACAAAAATGACAAAAATGACAAAAATGACAAAAATGACAAAAATGACAAAAATGACAAAAATGACAAAAATGACAAAAATGACAAAAATGACAAAAATGACAAAAATGACAAAAATGACAAAAATGACAAAAATGACAAAAATGACAAAAATGACAAAAATGACAAAAATGACAAAAATGACAAAAATGACAAAAATGACAAAAATGATAAAAATGACAAAAATGACAAAAATGACAAAAATGACAAAAATGACAAAAATGACAAAAATGACAAAAATAACAAAAATGACAAAAATGACAAAAATGACAAAAATGACAAAAATGACAAAAATGACAAAAATGACAAAAATGACAAAAATGACAAAAATGACAAAAATGACAAAAATGACAAAAATGACAAAAATGACAAAAATGACAAAAATGACAAAAATGACAAAAATGACAAAAATGACAAAAATGACAAAAATGACAAAAATGACAAAAATGACAAAAATGACAAAAATGACAAAAATGACAAAAATGACAAAAATGACAAAAATGACAAAAATGACAAAAATGACAAAAATGACAAAAATGACAAAAATAACAAAAATGACAAAAATTACAAAAATTACAAAAATGACAAAAATGACAAAAATGACAAAAATGACAAAAATGACAAAAATGACAAAAATGACAAAAATGACAAAAATGACAAAAATGACAATAATTACAAAAATTACAAAAATTACAAAAATTACAAAAATTACAAAAATTACAAAAATTACAAAAATTACAAAAATGACAAAAATGACAAAAATGACAAAAATGACAAAAATGACAAAAATTACAAAAATTACAAAAATTACAAAAATTACAAAAATTACAAAAATTACAAAAATTACAAAAATTACAAAAATTACAAAAATTACAAAAATTACAAAAATCACAAAAAATACAAAAATTACAAAAATGACAAAAATGACAAAAATGACAAAAATGACAAAAATGACAAAAATGACAAAAATGACAAAAATGACAAAAATGACAAAAATGACAAAAATGACAAAAATGACAAAAATGACAAAAATGACAAAAATGACAAAAATGACAAAAATGACAAAAATGACAAAAATGACAAAAATGACAAAAATGACAAAAATGACAAAAATGACAAAAATGACAAAAATGACAAAAATGACAAAAATGACAAAAATGACAAAAATGACAAAAATGACAAAAATGACAAAAATGACAAAATTGACAAAATTGACAAAAATGACAAAAATGACAAAAATGGCCAAAATGACAAAAATGACAAAAATTACAAAAATGACAAAAATGACAAAAATGACAAAAATGACAAAGAATGACAAAAATGACAGCATTTTAGAAATTTGCGGGCTTTTGCTAAACGGATGACAACCTTACACTAAGAACTGTATCGAAAAGTTTAGTAACTTTTAAAACTAGTTTACTCAAAAATGGGTGAACTTTTTTCTGTGTGCATGCAAACAAAAGTTTGTTCACATGCTTTAAAAGTGTGGTGCAATGGGTCGATTCACGATGACGTAGCTCCCTTTTGTGGTGACAGTTCGCGTGTCCTGTTTACAAAATTTTACGAACGAGAAATGGGGTGCGGCGAACTTTTTCGTGTAGCTGCACGGTCAAGAAATTTAACTCAAAACTCAGTTTGAGGATAGTTATAAAAACCAGGTCAATTTTGTGAACTACATTTAGAGCATTTTTTGGTTTTATAAGTTATTTCTCCGGGAATGAATAGCAAGTTGAAAATTCTCAAAAAAATTGAAAAGGAGGTTTGTTTATTGAAATTTTGAACATGTTTTTTTAAACCCTTTTTTCAACTTATGTTCTGGGCCATCCGACTTTGCATTGAGTATTCTGGGGCAGCGCTTCTACTTGAAACCAAAAATCCCATCGAATATCACAATGTATCGATTGTCAGGGCGTATCTTGTGTTATTTAGACAGAAAACTGTAATTGTGTTTTCAGCTGGATTAACAACCCAGACAACCATTTCGTGGGTATTTCGAATTTGCAACGCAAATATACGTGCAAATATACGTGTAAACATATCGTAAATAATGTAGCAAAACCAGTATATACGTATCATTTTGGAGGCCATATAGGTACATTAGCAAACATATTCTTGATTTGGATTGTATTAAATTACGATTTGCATGACTTGACATGCGCATCATTTACGACTACCCTGATTCTTTTTGGAATTTACTATGACAATTTACATCATCATATAGATGATTGAGGTTGTAATATACGACATTTTTCGTAACAATATGGAAAATTTGACGAATAATTAGGTCGTCTTTTGCGACTTGAGTGCAGGGCTCTAATTTTCCGTCAGTTGAATAAAAATAAGATTATTTTTTTTTTGTACTTTAAACCAATTGGTTTATTCATCCCCAAAAATAATAAAAATAAGATTATTTCAAAGAAATGCGTTTTTTGCCTGATTGCTGATTTTTATCAACGTTTATGAAGTTATTGTTAGTACCTGGACTTGATCCCCTGACCATACGATCTGCAGCTCATGATGGTTCCTCGACGCTATCTGGAATATATAAATTCAAGAGGATTTGCTTCAAAGGCATTAAACCAAAGCAAATCGTATATTTCTATAACTTAATTCTTTTAAATCGTAGAACACGTCATCGATGATCTAAAAATAGACCAACATTTTGAAGCCTCCTTTAATACGATTCCAATTATCGATGTCCCATTATCATAAACAATTTTATTGAACTTTTTTGTATTCTTTTACGATTGCCAACAAATACGTTTTACGAAAATCAGACATGCGAATTAATTTGCAAAGGTATACGATTGCATGCACATTATTACGAATCAATTCAGTTATATGCGTTTTTTATTTCGAATTATTTTATGAATAGCACGACAAAATCTCTCAGTCACGGCTGATCGGTCGTTTCACGGATTTTTTGCGAATTGTCGTACACAAAGGTCGAGTTCATATGTAAATAAATACGAGTCTCTCTTCTTGTCGTAATAAAATCATGCAATTCTTTTAAATACGATAAAGAATATGCATGGATCGCACATTGTAGGTGCAGATATACGAAAATGAGTATAAATAACATTCTATACGATGTAATCTGTAAAAGAAAATACGACTTCTGGTTGTCTGGGAAACAAAATGCTTTATTTTTCATTTTGATGTTTAAAAACATCTAATTTCTCAACAACTCAATCATTTCCTTTTTAATTTTTTCCATCCCAAAATTGAGCTGAGAACTATTGCTAAAACCGTGTGAATGAAAATTAAATGAGGATCCAAATGTTTGCTTTGCTTCATCAGCGTGCAGATTTGGAAAATAAGGAATCAAAACAGGAATCGCGAAATGTCAAAAACAGTGAGGTCAGGCCGTGCGTGAATCGACCTATAAATTTGTTCGGTTTTTTTTATCTTCGCTATGGTTCGTATTGATCTTGAAACTTTAGAAAGAAATTCTGCACACTTGGTGCACTGAAAAGGGTATTACCTACAGCTTAATTGCAAAACGGATAAAAGTACACCACACAAGCGTGAAAAATATCATCGAACTCCTTGAAGACGTACAAGAAGCAAAAGGTAGGTACCTAAGAAATCAGTCGAGCAACAATCAGCAACCGAGCAAAAACTAGGGCACGGAAATTTTACGAACGGATTCTGGAAAACAGCAACAGGTGCATCTGGATTCAGTAACGCTTCCCGGGCAACAGTTCTACACGAAATCGACGGACGAGTAGCCGAATGATGCCGAATGCACGATTGCGATGGATTAATTTGGGCAGAAGTTCTAGTATGGCAAATACGTACCTGTGGTCACGTATTTTCTTCACAAATGTACAATAAATGCTCAAGATGAATGATTGTCCTCTCTTTCGGCCGGATTTGGCATCTGCAGATTACGCCAAGCCTGTACTGCAGTGGCTTTCAGACAATAACATCCAAATCGTCGATAAAAACATCAATCCACCAATTGGTCCAAATCTCCGACCGATTGAACGATACTGAGCGATTATAAAGAGGATCTTTAGAAAGAAGGGGGCAGCTTCTCAAAGTATGGCAGAATTCGAGAAAAAAATTGGAGGGCAGCATTCAAGAAAATGCCCAAAAGCTACTGTGCAGAACCTAATGGAAGCCATTTCATCAAAAGTGCGATCATTCTTTAGAAAATAATGTTTTGATTTATGTTAATCATGATATCGTTTCTGATCATACTGACATTCAATAAACCGACTTGGGCAAATTAAAGAGTTTTCGATACAGTCTTTAAGTGCATTTTCGATATTGTGTTATTACTGAAACCAACGAATAGTCTGCCAAGGTCCAGGTGACATGAACCCTCTCGGATTGAAATTTAGCCACATTTAAAAGAAGACAAGGTCGAGCTAAATTTAAATTCAGAAAGAAATTGTCATTTTGTAGTACCTAAATAACAAGAAAGGCCGGTGATATTCTCCGGGGAGACCCTGAACGATGTACAATTTTTTTTATGTATATTTTTCATTTTAAATAAAATTTGTTTAACGCCTAAATTTTTTACAACCTAAAATAACACAGATAGGAGTTGCTAACAATAATAAATACGAGGACTACTGTGGACTGTACAAGCAGCAAACTGCTGCTGATTGCCGGCCTTGGGGCGGCTGAGCCGGACCCGGATCCGGCATTCGCGGAACCGGCACCAGCCGACCCGGGTCGCAGCACCTTGGTTGGGGCCTGCGGTTCCGGCGCTGCTGACTGGGGTTTCTCGGGCTGGTGCCGGTTCGAGGATGCTGACGACGAAGACGACGACGTCACGGTGTACTGGGTGTTACTCTGTCCGGTGGTGACCACTGGTGCCGAGGGACTCGAGTTGGTCACCACCACCGAGACTGGAGGCTGACGGTTGTTGATGTTTTTGCTGGTGTTGATCTGATAGCTGGTTGGATTGTGGTTTGGTGTGGCCGGTGGTCGTAACGTTGGCACTTCGGAGTATTTGTGCGTTGGCCGGCTCGTTGGCTTGAAGGGTTCCGGCACGGTGCAGTGAGCCACCTTGTTCAGTTCCATGCCAAACCGATGAGGGTTCACATCTCGCTGGCAGTGTTCACCGGCTTCCTTGATGAAGATCTGTCGATCGGATAGCATCGTTCCGACGAAACACTCGTAGGTTCCCACATCTCGACGTTGCGTGTAGGTGTAGACGATGTTTCGGTGAGTCCACTGCCCTAGGCATCGGTATTCCCGTTCTAAAATATAACGAAAAGGTTAGTGTGTCAGTAGAAATGGTGGTTTTTCTCGATTGAACTTACCTTCATAGACTTCGTCGAAGCCGCAGGCCGATATCTGATAGTACATGATGTCTGGCGAGCCACATTCGGACGAAAGTTTCGCACAAAGCCCCTCGTCGTCAGGGATGAGACCGGAAAACTCACCAACAATGGGGCACGGTGAAACGATACTGTTGCTATCTAGCCGTCCCTGGGTAAGCCATCGATCCTCGTTGAAGTAGAACTCGTTGCAGATCGTACTGGTGTAGTTCGGTTCCGAACGTGTGCTGATTTGGAACTCGAAAACGTTTTCATCTCGGCGTTGAATTTTGAGACACTGATACTTCTCCTCGCCACTAGAATTGAAAGATTGGTTAGACATTTGTGTACGCTTGAAAGGTCGGATGATGACGTACCATTGTGTGCGACTGTAGACGATGTATTTATCCGAATCGCTATTGGTGTGGTTCTTGACGCATTTCATCGTGTAGGTCTTGAACGAAGTGTGGTCCTTGTAGATGAGCTGGTTTTGACTGACGATGACGTGCTCCCACTTGCCGATTAACCAGTTTGGAAAACTGAAATGATCGAAAATTCGTTAACGATCTCTGACCAGATAAAATTATCATTTTAACAAACTTACTTGCAATGCTGCGTTATCTGCCCGAATTCCTGTGGAATTGGCTTCAACGAGATCACCTCGCTATGGTAATCATTGGTTATTCCATTGCCGTACACGTGTGGATTTCGATGATACTTGTTGATCGATCGACAGGTGGAGTCTTTGCTGAACGAAATTTCCACCTCTCCACTTTTTGGATTCTCGATCCAGGTGGCGCACCTATACTTGGGTCCCAACCGTGCATCATTGTTGGTGTTCACCAGGGCCAGATAGTTTTGATTTCGCAAACCTCGCCAATGGCCCAGACACTCGAAGGTGACCTCCTGATCCCGAAAGGCGCAGTTACGGAAGCGTAAATTAAGCGCCGACCCGGAGGGACAATTGTCAACTTCGGAATCCTGCGTTTCACACTCCACCTGGTCCTCGGTCCCGTTGTCAATGTTGTAGGTCAACTTGTAACGACCGTGGATTGGACAGTACTCTTGCCGAACTTCTTCACCGTTCCACTCCCGAAATTCTGAAAGATATAAGAAATGGATTTTTTTACACCAAATTCATGATTTAAAAATCTAACAAAAATTCCAACAAAAATTTGAGTTATTTTAATCACGACCTTTGCATCAGGACAAAATAGTTAGATATAACAAGAATACTTACTGTAAAGAATGATTTCCGTATTTTTCTCCTCGTCCTGCAGGCTGTCATCGCGCAGACAGGAAGCCAGCGCCTTCTCCTCGTTGGTGTGACACTTGCTGATGTAGTCCCTGTCCCGCGTGAGGACCCGCAGCACGTTCTTGGACACCAGCTTCAGGTGGAAGCAGCGATAGCAGGTCGCTTCCTCGGGCCCGGTGACCAGCACCACGTTGTTGTCGTGCCTCCGGTGGCAGGAACCCCACAGCGGGATCGCACTTTCGGTGATGTTGATCCGGCTGTACCGGACCGATCCATCGGTGACGGTGTTCTGGGTGGTGTACTCGCCCTGGTACTCGATCGGGAAGTAGCAGCCCGTCGCTGGAAGAGAAAAAGAACGGAGAAGAAACGGTTTGATTAATGTGTCATGTGGCGTAGCATTTAGTAAACAATATAGTCTGTTTGTTGTGGGTGGGTTTCAGTGAAATATGAGCCCGGCTGCGGTGCGATGTCAATACAATGCAAGGCATGCTAGGGATGGATTTTTTGCTCAAAGAGTGTGTCGAATAATTCAACGGTTGAACGCGGCTCACGTGTTGGGGTCTTTGCATCATGGCTGACTGCGATCTACGACGATGGCTGTTAGTTGGCATCTCAAAGGGAAAAGAGACGCCACCTCGTCGTTCTGATCGAATTGATTTGCATTGAACAATAGGGTCTATCATCCGACGATCCAACGATTATTCGGCGACGACGCCGCACCGTTGGCCTTTCTTTTCAATCGAAAAATCAACAGAAGGTAAAAACATCGGAATTAGTTACGCTCAAAGCCGGTCTCTTCCAAGCGTGTTAATATCTTTGACAACAAAAGGCGGAAGGTGTGAACGAACTTCTGCACCGCGTCCTGGGTGTTTCAAGATGCGTGTAACAGTACAGAAGTTGTCATAGGATAGGATTTCCTATACAGCAGAGGGCACAATTCACCCGTCAAAGGTAAATATCAAACGGAGTGCTAACAAGTTCAAACCAAAAGCAGGGGGATGGGAAAATGTATCTTCCACAAAAAAAATGTATGCCAGGATAAATGTAACTCATCAGTCTTGCGCACCACGCACGGCGCGGTAAGATTGTTTGAATTAGAATGTAAGTTAACTCAACTGTCTACCGTGAACCCAACTCTCGGAAACTCGCTGTCATTGTCGTAGATGTCTCGGGAACAGATAGCATTGCCTGAGTTCAGGAATTGATCTGTGCGCCCACGACTTGTCTCAACCGAATATGAGTTTAATTTTTTTTTCCCTGTCTCATTTCAATTCAGGAGTACCCAGCGACACAGATCTTTGTACAGCGATTATTTATTTTCGTTAGCAGGCCGTCGCCAACGCTCCAGCAAATCCCCATAGATATCTTAACCTCCAAACCCGGTGCGACACATGCTTGGGAGTCGTCAGTTGAAAACTCTTAAAAGCTGGGCTCATTTCTCGGAAAACAAACATGCCGGGCGAGGAGAGCAACCACGTGTGTGTATCGTGAGGCGGCCCGAGGGCAAGCCTTCGAAAACGATCGGAGCAATGTGAACTTTCTTGGTCTTTTCAATTTTTGCTGCCACACAAGTTTCTGATCTGATTGTTAAGTTTCCAGGCGCGGTGTAGAGCTCTCGGTACTTGGCATCTTTGACTTGTTAAGGTGGTTCGATGCGTACAGGTAAGTTTATTTTTACTTTTTTTAATTGTTTTTCAAACGCGTATGAATCAGAATTCAGAACCAGAATTCAGAATCAGAATTCAAAATAAAGATCCATAATTAAATAACAAAAATAAGAAAAACGACAAAAAAGACTAAAGTGACAAAAATGACAAAAATGACAAAAATGACAAAAATGTCAAAAATGACAAAAATGACAAAAATGACAAAAATGACAAAAATGACAAAAATGACAAAAATGACAAAAATGACAAAAATGACAAAAATGACAAAAATGACAAAAATGACAAAAATGACAAAAATGACAAAAATGACAAAAATGACAAAAATGACAAAAATGACAAAAATGACAAAAATGACAAAAATGACAAAAATGACAAAAATGACAAAAATGACAAAAATGACAAAAATGACAAAAATGACAAAAATGACAAAAATGACAAAAATGACAAAAATGACAAAAATGACAAAAATGACAAAAATGACAAAAATCACAAAAATCACAAAAATGACAAAAATGACAAAAATGACAAAAATGACAAAAATGACAAAAATGACAAAAATGACAAAAATGACAAAAATCACCAAAATGACAAAAATGACAAAAATCACAAAAATTACAAGAATTACAAAAATTACAAAAATGACAAAAATGACAAAAATGACAAAAATGACAAAAATGACAAAAATGACAAAAATGACAAAAATGACAAAAATGACAAAAATGACAAAAATGACAAAAATGACAAAAATGACAAAAATGACAAAAATGACAAAAATGACAAAAATTACAAAAATGACAAAAATTACAAAAATGACAAAAATGACAAAAATGACAAAAATGACAAAAATGACAAAAATGACAAAAATGACAAAAATGACAAAAATGACAAAAATGACAAAAATGACAAAAATGACAAAAATGACAAAAATGACAAAAATGACAAAAATGACAAAAATGACAAAAATGACAAAAGTGACAAAAATGACAAAAATGACAAAAATGACAAAAATGACAAAAATGACAAAAATGACAAAAATGACAAAAATGACAAAAATGACAAAAATGACAAAAATGACAAAAATGACAAAAATGACAAAAATGACAAAAATGACAAAAATGACAAAAATGACAAAAATGACAAAAATGACAAAAATGACAAAAATGACAAAAATGACAAAAATGACAAAAATGACAAAAATGACAAAAATGACAAAAATGACAAAAATGACAAAAATGACAAAAATGACAAAAATGACAAAAATGACAAAAATGACAAAAATGACAAAAAAGACAAAAATGACAAAAATTACCAAAATGACAAAAATGACAAGAATGACAAAAATGACAAAAATGACAAGAATGACAAAAATGACAAAAATGACAAAAATGACAAAAATGACAAAAATGACAAAAATGACAAAAATGACAAAAATGACAAAAATGACAAAAATGACAAAAATGACAAAAATGACAAAAATGACAAAAATGACAAAAATGACAAAAATGACAAAAATGACAAAAATGACAAAAATGACAAAAATGACAAAAATGACAAAAATGACAAAAATGACAAAAATGACAAAAATGACAAAAATGACAAAAATGACAAAAATGACAAAAATGACAAAAATGACAAAGTGACAAAAATGACAAAAATGATAAAAATGATAAAAATGACAAAAATGACAAAAATGACAAAAATGACAAAAATGACAAAAATCAGACAAAAATCAGACAAAAATCAGACAAAAATCAGACAAAAATCAGACAAAAATCAGACAAAAATCAGACAAAAATCAGACAACAATCAGACAAAAATCAAACAAAAATCAAACAAAAATCAGACAAAAATGACAAAAATCAGATAAAAATGCTGAAAAATGACGAAAAAACAGACAAAAATGACAAAAATGACAAAAATGACAAAAATGACAAAAATGACAAAAATGACAAAAATGACAAAAATGACAAAAATGACAAAAATGACAAAAATGACAAAAATGACAAAAATGACAAAAATGAATAAAAAGAAAAAAAATTACAAAAATGACAAAAATGACAAAAATGACAAAAATGACAAAAATGACAAAAATGACAAAAATGACAAAAATGACAAAAATGACAAAAATGACAAAAATGACAAAAATGACAAAAATGACAAAAATGACAAAAATGACAAAAATGACAAAAATGACAAAAATGACAAAAATGACAAAAATGACAAAAATGACAAAAATGACAAAAATGACAAAAATGACAAACATGACAAAAATGACAAAAAATACGAAAACGACAAAAATGAAAAATATGACAAATATTACAAAAATGACAAAAATTACAAAAATGACAAAAATTACAAATATTACAAAAATTACAAAAATTACAAAAATTACAAAAATTACAAAAATTACAAAAATTACAAAAATTACAAAAATTACAAAAATTACAAAAATTACAAAAATTACTAAAATTACAAAAACTACAAAAATGACATTCAGAATTCAAATTTCAGAATTCATAATCCGAATTCAGACTCAAAATCAAAATTTAGAATCAGAACTTTGAACCCGAACCACCCTAAATGGAACTGGCAACGAATGAAGGACGCCAAGACGGATAACGCGAAAGAAAGAGGTTCTCAGCCAGGGATGGTTTTGTAGCGATAGACCTCATCCGTTTTGCGTTGGCCGGTTGCCCGTGTTTTGGTTTACTTCTTCCTTTAGTTTCCCTTAATAGTTTTCTCATTCCCGTTGATGTTGTTACCCCTGTCGATCTTGGAGTTCCATTCGAATTTGAAGAAAGGGCGCCCACGCCCGAAATTCCTTTGCACTTTGTAAAGATGAAGCCTCTACCGAGGTGATACATGAACGAAGCTGCTGGAACTGGAGGAATATGATCGCGTTGATAATAATTGAAGTTGAAGCGAGGGGCAAACAATTGAAACTGTTGATGGTACCATCATTGAATGTGGAACCAAGAAAGGTTTGCTCAAAGTCTAGAATCAAATAGGGAATTTCGATTGTAAAACTAATTTTTGTTTTTAGCGCTGAAAATAAAAGGAAGTAGGCGATGGCTTGTTGGTATCACGCGTGTTTTTGTTTTTCGCTCTCGCGGTGAAAATTAAACTTTGGAAGTTTAAGTAGTTTATCATTGAGAAATTGTGATTTTTTTTATGGGATTAGTGGATG
>NC_073691.1:198543258-198581025 GCF_029784155.1 Uranotaenia lowii
CGCGAAGTGGCGATCGTCCTCACGTCTCAGTAGATGGAGTATCACACTTCAGCAATTTGACATGGACATCCGGCATCGAAAGGGGAAGGACAATGTAGTACCCGATGCGTTATCCCGTTCTATCGAGACACTGGATACTAAGTCCGAGGACGGGTGGTATGAAAATCTTTTATCGGCAGTAAAGGAGGATCCGGAAAAATATGTGGATTTCAGAATTTTGGACCAGAAATTGTTCAAATTCGTGGCCTCCAAAGCGGACACATTGGATTATCGGTTCGAATGGAAACAGTGTATTCCTGCGTCTATTAGAAACGAAATCCTAAAACAAGAACACGATGAAAATCTTCATATCGGTTTTGACAAATGTGTAGAAAAGATCAAAAGGCGATACTACTGGCCTCGCATGAGCAGCGATGTAAAAAGGTACATCAGCAAATGCGAGAGCTGTAAAGAGAACAAGCACTCCACTATCTCGAGAATACCAGAGATGGGAAAACAAAGAATTGCTACCCGACCCTTCCAGTTGATTTGCCTAGATTATATTCAGTCTTTACCACGGAGCAAGCAGGGAAACGCTCACTTGTTAGTTGTCTTAGACATCTTTTCTAAGTATTGCCGGCTAGTCCCCGTGAGAAAGATTTCGAGTGTAAGCCTATGTAAGCATCTGGAAGAGTCGTGGTTCAGACGCTTCGCGGTTCCCCAGATCATTATCTCAGATAATGCGAGTTCTTTTCTGTCTAAAGAATTTCAAGCATTGTTGAGCCGATATGAAGTACAGCACTGGGCAAGTGCTCGTCACCATAGTCAAGCAAATCCCGCAGAAAGACTTAATCGGACCATCAACAGCATGATACGATCCTATGTCAAGCAAGATCAAAAGCTGTGGGATGTGAAAATTTCCGAAATGGAGTTCGTACTGAACAACACGATCCATGCCTCGACTAGGTTTACCCCACACTGTGTAGTCTTTGGTCACGAAATAGTTTCTAAAGGCTCAGATCACGGGTTGGAACAAACCAGGGAGGAGTCTGTAGGTGATAGGATGGAACGGTGGCAAGGTGTGAGCAAAAGAATGGGAGAGCTTGTAGTTGAGCACCTTAAAAAGGCGTATGATGAAAATAAAAGACGCTACGATCTCCGTCATAAACAGCATGCACCACCTTTTACAATAGGGCAGCGGGTGTACAAAAAAAATTTCAGACTTTCGTCAGCAGGCAACAATTTCAACGCCAAACTAGGCCCACAATATGTCCCTTGCATTATTGTTAACAAAAAAGGAACAAGTTCCTATGAGTTAGCTGATTTGAACGGCAAATCATTGGGCATATTTTCTGCGGCTGACCTTAAATCTTAAAAAAAAAGAAAATCCTTTAACAGTGATAATGAAGTACTGATAACTAAGGATGCCACACAATTTTAAATCTCTTGTACTAATTTTCAGTAAGGGATTGTAAGAAGAAACAGAGTATTGCATGATAATGTCTGTTAAAATGTAGCTACACATTCATTTAAAACGTCTAACAGAATTATTCAAGTGTTTAAAACATGGCAAGGGAAATCAGTGAAATAGATAGGGCAATCACATATAAGAATAAAAATTCACATTACCATCAGCCCAAGTAGCAATAAAAAAGATTTGCACCTAAGTCTCTTCTAATGATGGTTTTTTAGGTAGCAACGGATGGTCTACTAAAAAAAAAAAAAAAAAAAAAATTCAAATCTGTTGAAGATATTTAATTCATTGTGTAGTGCCATAATTACCCTATCTGGGTAGAACCCAAACGGTAGACTACTGTCCCACAAAACGAAACAAGAATAGTTGCAAGGCCTCATTATTTACAACAAAATTCCAGCTATAGCTGCGGGTAGTAAATTGCTGCTTACTCTACATGCTCCCTCATTGCTATGCTTATGCGAGAGATTCAATTTGAGTCGTAACAAAAACTAGAGAAATCCAAAAGAATAAAAACATCTGGTTGACTTACCAGCATAGCTGCGTAGATGCTAAGCTGAGGGAATCCTGGCAAACGGCGACAATATCCCATCGGATGATTAGCCTGAGCCGGTAGGGCGATGGGGTCGATGATGTGCAATTCCTAAGCTTGTTTCCTCCAAAGGGATAGAAAGCATGGTCAGTCCGGCCATCCGACCCTTTGAGTACAGTTCGAGAATAAAAGCGGGTCTGAACCACACTCCTTGGAAGCAATTCACCGGGCAGCAAGCCATTCACTTTTACGAACACTAGTTATTGTGGTTTGCAGTAGAATTAGTCCTCGAGTACACTTGCTGATCGTAATGCATCCTTACGTCATCCAAATTAATACTTCTCCGCTCTTCCTTTTTTCTCACCTTTTCCTTCATTTTTCCTCTTTCGTTTTTGGTAAATAGTCCTGAAAAAAAAAGAAATCATTAGTTCAAAATCTAAATAGTAATACCAGTTAGATTCATAAAAAAATATTTAAATTCTAATAAGGTTTCATAAAAAAAAAATGTAAACAAACATAAGAATCATGGTCAAGGTCAATGATCTTTTTCACGGTCAAGGTCACCAGGAAAAAAAAACAGTTAGGTTAGAAAGGCCGAAAATCTGTTTATGGTCTAATATATCGAATCGCCCATAACACCAAGTATTCCAGCATTAAAGCCAAAGGAAAGAGTACATTAATACTTACCTTACGATTTTTAAAGTTAAATTCCCCACAAGTAACGCATTTAAAACAAGGAATAAATTTTTGGATCCGCACATGCTTGGTTTTGTCTTTATTGAACCACGATTTGCTCTGTTTGACAGTTTGATTAATTTGAGATCTCGCACGCACACAAATGAAAATAACATCGCACGCAACTCCGACAAAGTGACATTTGTTTTTTCATGCGCAATTCGGTATAGACCAGATGGGCATAAATGTAAACAGTCCTTAAAATTAGTGTGATACGAATTTTAATAAATAGTTTTAGTTTATTTTAATTTGTTATACGTATTTTAAGGTGTTTGGCATTTGTAAAATTTTTGTTGAATTTTGTTGGAATTTGTATAATAGTATATAATGCTTGTAATTTGTATTTATTATTAGTTTTTATTATTTATTTGTTTTGTTTATAAATCACCTTTTAAGCCTTCTAAATGGATAAGCGGTATTGTCAGAGGCTTCCCTTGTGGAACTTAATCGCTGGAGGCCGGAGTTCAAGTAACGTTGATGGCCAGTAAAGACCTAGTCTCTAAACAGAGCGGAGTCGATTTATCGACGTTGATGCCTTATGACCCCGATACTCAATGACAATATTTAGCTTCATTCATGCGTTGTTCAGTCAACTTTGGATGTCAGTTCGTTCGGCATCGCGGGTGAAGTTTCAAGAGCTACAGTAAATATAGGTTAAATCGACCGAGTGGATTTTGAAATGTTAAGTCAGGTTCAGATGGTATTCGTTATTTGTGTACTTTGAAGCATATGCGAAGGTTTGCTAAAAAAAATATTTACTTTGTTATACTTTGTATGACAAAGCAAATATTTTTCCCCGGTCCGGGGGAGAGTGTAAGCGCCAGATAACGCTCCCATCGAGGTTTTAGGGATTGTTCGCAGGTAGCGTAGGTTTGGTTGATGTAGAATCGCAGTGGGTATCATTTGGGTGTGAGGTTTTTTCCCCAAAAATGCAACCTTCGAAACGACGACAGCGCCACACGTCAATAGCACACAACTACCATGCCTCATCAAACCACAACCAGATGGCTGACACCTACGTTACCGAAACCGCTTGGTAGCCAACAACGATCGACAGCGACGCCTGAAGAGAGAAATACGAAATGCGATCGGGTTCCGAGAGAGGCGAAGGCAACGACCTGAACTGATGGTTCAAGGCCGGTCAAAATGCGGCGGCCTGGTGCTGGTTCACTTTTCCAACAGCATTCAGCGCGAATAGTTAAACCGCAAAATCAAGTTGGAAGTGTTGAAGAACTCACAGCCAGACACCAGGTAAGCCAGTGAACCGAAGAACCGCCATTTTGTATCCGCCCTAAGGACTTGATTCCTAATGCAAGTTCTCTCGCAACTAGGACCCCTTTTGGTTTAGGCCAAAACTAGGCCAACCATCGATACGGTTCCGGATTGGCAACGGTCGCGGATAATTGCCGTCCTCCAAAAAGGCGAACCCGACCCTCAAAGGCCACCGACGTGTGACTTACAACCTTGGTGTGTCCACGCTCCGAATCTGCGCACACGGAAGGTCGAACGCAAAAAGGGTTCCATCCAAAACCAGACCGCTTACCCGATCGTTACATCGCGTCCGGCTCCGTTTGTTCCTGCAAGAGTTCCGGGACATTCTTCGTGTCAACAAGGGCGAGGCCCTACAGGTTAGCCTAGCTTTAAGAAAGTGGGAGGTACAAGGCAGTGGTGCAAACACGTTCAGAATAAAGTAACGAGAAGTGCAATAATAAGGGGTTTTCCGATCATTTGAGTGACATTCCCTGCGACTTGCTTTGGATAAGCGTGCCGCCCTGAGGCCCATAGAAGGGAGTCCCTAATTCGCCGGTGGGGGGGTAATAGCAACATTTACAATATTTATATTCATATTTCATATTTAATCAATCATATAATTATAGTTGAATCTACGATGATTATTGTTGAATGTATGACATCAATCGTACATTATAATTATAACTTAATCAATCAGATTGTCAATATATGTTGAAATTTTGATAATTATAGTTGGCCGAGAATTAATCAGATATATAATTGAATATAACTGATTATTGTTGGAAATACCATACTTTTTTCAGTGTTCCCTCCGTCTTTTTGTTCTCCGGTTCTGGTTTTCTTCTAGCTCCTTTTACGTGGTCCAATGTCAACCGCTCCTGGAAATCCCGGTATGACTTCGAGTTTGACTGCATGTAAACAATACACATCAATGATAAAGTGTGCAAAAATTGGTTGATTTTTACCCAATGGTTAACAAATTATGCCCTGTTGAGTGTGTCGCAATAATTTCGTGTTCGCCCTTTATGATTATTGTGCGTTTTGATGTTATGAAGGCTAGCTCAGGTTTGGATATGTCGTGCAAGTAAATTGTGCCATGAAGCAAACACTGAAAGTCAGTGGTGTACTAACCTGTTTCAACCTAAAACGTTATACAGGTCGAATTTAGATGGCCTTTTAAAAGAAAATAGCGTAGGGGAACATGCTCTATTATGCATCACCTAAGCAAATCGCTGATTTGCTATGTATTTCACATACAAACGAGTGTAATGAATGAAGAAAAGTGTTTTCTATAAATGCCTATGATTTTTTATTACCCAAATTCCTTTAGTTGCTTCAAAAAATAGATTTTTAAAACCATATTCGAAGCCACAGAGCAAAACTGTGTTGCAAATACGCGCCGCTGTGTATTCAATACGCGTCTAGCATCCATCTAGCATAAAATGCAGATCTTAGCTAGTTCAGTATAATTTTTAAGCTTAAAATCATAGCTTAGATTCTCCTCTAACCCTGTGTCAGAAATTATTGTCTTATTTATTCATTTTTGTCTGCTGCTTGGTGATGCCTTATTAAAAGTGTTTTAAAATTTACATCGAAATGAAAGAAAAACCAAGAACTGGGAAATTTTCACGACTTCATGACACGAGGGGTATTTTAAGGAAAAAATTCATATTTGCCATGGCCTATCGCAGCATTTAGAACAAATTGGTATATTTTGCAGGCCTAAAATGTCAACAGATTCTTCAAAACACGAGTGGCGCGTATTAGCCACTTGGGGCGTTATATGAACTTTCCGCCTATAAACCCAACTATTATAATACCGGTCTAGAAAACTAGCATCCGTTTAGGATAACATGCTTTCAAAGAGGAAAAATGTTTTCTGATATTTTAGAATTATCACAAAAAAGGGAACTTTCACCGTTAATCAACATTTTTTCGTGATTGTTTTTCGGTTGATTGATTTTTCGATCCAAATGTTTGGTAAGGAGTCGGCAAAAGTGGTTGTCCATATAACTTGTTTACTGTATTTGCGACACTGTTGTGAAAAACACAAAGGATCGATGAAGATTTTTGCACATGAGGATTTGATGAAACTGAGTCAGCTAGTTTTAAATACAATTTATTTCTACCAGCACAATGAGCAGCTCTTCCGAATAAATGGAGAGTTGAGTCAAACGAAAAATTCAGTTCACGAAATGTTTTACTAAACAGTTCTATATCTCAAAAATCTAAATCGAAGGTCAACGTCCATCCGAAAGATCAACCTCTTCGATTGTCCCCAAAATGTTAGAACTTAATGTTGATTCCTAGTTCATCAGCTCCCAACATCTCAGGCCATCCATTTATGTCAATTATTGTCCAAATTTCTAGTGAACATCCCAAATTTGACTTCCTCAATTGAGAAACTTCCTGGGCCAGAGCAATAGAAGGGGCAAAAAATAAAATAATTACACCAGTTTTGAGCTGCTGCTGCCATTTAGTGAGCTCGGCCATTAGATGTCATCTTTCCTGAAAAAACATCTCTACACACACCTACCGCCTCGAAATAATAATACCAACATCCTACACCATATAGGTGTAATCATGTCGCGTTCCCAAAATTGCTCCCATTAAAGGTAATTTGTGAATTAACTCCCCGCGCCGTTCTCTCACAGTTAGTTTATAATGTCTCCATTCCTTTGGAAAAAAACTCGGAGATGAAACTTGAATCGCTTTTTTACCTTCAATCCGAACCCACTTAGGAAAAGGCACAACACAAAAGGCCACACCGTAACTTTTTGAGTGAGTCTTGTTTTCGAATCGCCCTCACGGGGGGAGGGTCATTCCAAAGAAGCAAAAAAAAAAATGATCCTCCTTATGAAATGCCATTCGATTCGACTGAAACATCAACAACAAAAACAATGACAAAGTGGCTAACGACAACAATCATCATCAACAGTCGGAGAGGGTTGGAGGAGGTGTCGTTAGAGCTGTCACGTTTTCGGATCCCAAACTCAGAAGATAACAGTATGAATTAAGAATTCAGAATGTGGCTGAATATGAGTTCTGAATCTGAATTCTGAATCTGAATTCTGAATCTGAATTCTGAATCTAAATTCTGAATCTGAATTCTGAATCTGAACTCTGAATTTGAATTCTGAATCTGAATTCTGAATCTGAATTCTGAATCTGAATTCTGAATCTGAATTCTGAATCTGAATTCTGAATCTGAATTCTGAATCTGAATTCTGAATCTGAATTCTGAATCTGAATTCTGAATCTGAATTCTGAATCTGAAATCTGAATCTGAATTCTGAATCTGATTTCTGAATCTGATTTCTGAATCTGAATTCTGAATCTGAATTTTGAATCTGAATTCTGAATCTGAATTCTGAATCTGAATTCTGAATCTGAATTCTGAATCTGAATTCTGAATCTGAATTCTGAATCTGAATTCTGAATCTGAATTCTGAATCTGAATTCCGAATCTGAATTCTGAATCTGAATTCTGAATCTCAATTCTGAATCTGAATTCTGAATCTGAATTCTGAATCTGAATTCTGAATCTGAATTCTGAATCTGAATTCTGAATCTGAATTCTGAATCTGAATTCTGAATCTGAATTCTGAATCTGAATTCTGAATCTGAATTCTGAATCTGAATTCTGAATCTGAATTCTGAATCTGAATTCTGAATCTGAATTCTGAATTCTGAATCTGAATTCTGAATCTGAATTCTGAATCTGAATTCTGAATTCTGAATTGTGAATTCTGAATCTGAATTCTGAATCTGAATTCTGAATCTGAATTCTGAATCTGAATTCTGAATTCTGAATCTGAATTCTGAATCTGAATTCTGAATCTGAATTCTGAATCTGAATTCTGAATCTGAATTCTGAATCTGAATTCTGAATCTGAATTCTGAATCTGAATTCTGAATCTGAATTCTGAATCTGAATTCTGAATCTGAATTCTGAATATGAATTCTGAATCTGAATTCTGAATCTGAATTCTGAATCTGAATTCTGAATCTGAATTCTGAATCTGAATTCTGAATCTGAATTCTGAATCTGAATTCTGAATCTGAATTCTGAATCTGAATTCTGAATCTGAATTCTGAATCTGAATTCTGAATCTGAATTCTGAATCTGAATTCTGAATCTGAATTCTGAATCTGAATTCTGAATCTGAATTCTGAATCTGAATTCTGAATATTCAACCAACAATCTCATATAATGCAGGAGTCGTTTTCTTAATAAATATTTTTTATGCAACATTTGATAATATTGATTCGTACGGAGTAAGCCATGAGTTTTGGGCGACGCACGCGTTTTTGTTTTCGTCCGGTCCGTGAAAAATTGCAATAATTTATTATGTTAAAAGTGGAAATTATATAGAAATGTGGAAAAGTAGCTTCAACCGGATATCCCACGAATGTGTATCGTGCCAGAGATAGTTCGATGTGATAATAAATATCGTTTTATTGGGTTTTTTTCGCGCGCTGTTTTTGTCTGAACTGTATGGGGGACGGTTCGCCGGATGTTTCTATTCTTCACTCGGAAGGGTAGTGAATTGTGTATACTTTCTTATGGACTACATGCACACATGTTCATATGAAAAGTATAAGAACTCGAAAACTTAAAGCAAATAAAGTGTTTCGAATCATGCTTCATTTGGCTGGTGGTCTGGCTGAAATATTCCATCAACATCAACGTGTTAAGGTAGGGACTGCGTGCAAAACCAGGATGCAAAGCTATTATATTTCCATCTATTCTAATTTTTTAAATTATTAAATTCTCAAAATTGATGGGCACAAAAAGAGTTCCATGAATATTTGGAAATTCAATTGGTTTTGGTTGATGGAATCGAAAGTGTCAATCCGGAGCATTTTTTTGTTTGACATTAAATTTTCAAGCTTGTGAGTTCTGTTTTTAATGTAAAGGTACGTATCTGATAATGTCATTTTTATGATTTTCACCATGAAATCTTTCGGAAGAGTAAGTTTCAAAAGATTTTATGAAAATTCTAATTTTTTCTTCTGTTTTTCATGTTTCTTTCCAAGAGCGAGTAATGGCGTTGTATCCAAGGTCGAAGACCATAAATGAGGTACAGAGAAATCCAAAATTTACAAATTTAAAATCTGAGGAAAACATTGGCATTTGCTTTTTGATGTTTACAATACAGAACATTTTTGAGTAGTAAATGTACTTTTACTACTCACCGGGATGCTCACAAGATCTGACTGTGTATGTATCATTAGCATAAGCATAAGCAAAACATATCATGAAAATATGGAACATGATTCAACTATTTTTAAGTGCATGAACAGAAATGCTGTTATCGCAGATATTTGATCAAAACTAAAGATTCAGCTGTCAGAGTTCAATGACTTTCGGAAACAGCCGTCAAATAAATTTAATCTGTTTTTTTTTTCGATTCCTATCCATGCCTATTGCCCTAGAACACAAACAAACAACGTAAGACCCCTTTGATAATTTCGCGCCACACCACTTGAATTCCATTGTAATTTTCCGAACCCTTCCTTGGGAAAGAATTTTTCCTTAAACAACCGTCATCAGTTTCTTGACAATAACACAACAGCATAACAGCAAAAAGCATTCGCATTTCTTTGACTTGTGACTTCTTGAAGTCACTTTTGTAATCACCATTCTACCGATCCCTTCGATTTTCTTTTATGTTTAGGTCTTCCCCCCTTTGAAGAAAACACACAAAAATGCGAAACGGGAACGAATAACTCATAAGACTCCTTTTGAAAATCCATTTTTAAATAATAGCATCAGCAATTGAGAAATTTGAATGTAAACCGTCAAATTCGAACCTCTGAACAATGAAGAGAACGGCTAAACTACCTTTTTAACGGGCAAAATGTATTTGAAGTTTTTGTGCCTTTTCATTTTTGCCGATAGAAAAACGATGCGGAGATCATCTTTCCGGATCGCCGAACGTCAGGAGAAATTCTTCCGAGGGAGAAAAAATAAAACACGAACGTCAACATGAATCAACAGCGTTTAACCGTGACATTTGTGGAACCGTGGACTTCTCACATTCGCACCGGGAACCAGAACGTCACACGTGGTCGAAAGAATGAGAAATGGGAAGAAAAACATTCACACAAGAGCTTGAAGGAAGTTGTTGTTTTGCTTTCAGGGGGGTGGGCAGTATGAGTTCTATTGTTACGCGCACGTTGCTCGGAACCGTCACAAGCATGAAGGGACCACAAACGACGATTTTTCATCTCGTCGGTCCTTAGCAACAGAATCCGGGATTAAGGAACCGCAATCAGCAAATTTAACGAATTTGAAGAACAATTTTTCACAAAATCATGCGCGTTTTTAACTGTTTGTGGTGCATTGTTGATACAATTTGCAGTCAATTTGAATGCGTTTGATCCGGTTCGAAGGACCACCTTCGACAATGAATAAATCGTAGTAGAAAACTTCTAGCTTTCGTCGGACAATCCGGCTGATGTTCTCAGAAACGCTTTTGGACCCAAGAACTTACGATTACTGCCTTTTCTAGTGGGTGGAATTTTTCAGCCATCATTGGGGGCAGCTTTTTGGAACTAATTGCATTAGTCCCGGGAATAATACCGTACCGAGCAGCAATTGAACGGGCCCGTTTGGTGGGATACTTCCAACTAGCTTCCGGTTCGACCGGCTACCGCAATAGTTTTCTAGCCTTCGCTCATCATGAGCAGTCCCGGCCGGCGGTGATTTGGTGGGAAAATTCTGGGACCACTCGTTTGGTTTCTCCGCTTCTGTCCTCCGGCCGATGGATGGTGATTGTGTTGTTGGTCAGCAAAAGGGGAGTCGTCAAATTCCGAAATGAGCACCCACCGAAATTATCACTTGCTGGATAGTGGGTACTGATTTTTGTTTTTAAGATAAATAATTCTTTCTCTACTAAAAAGCTTACAAACTGAGAAAGATAATGAAATTTCCTACCGTTTCTCACTGTGAGTTCTGTTTCTCCCCTCGGATTGGAGCTCTTCCCGGATTGACCAGTTTAATGAGGATGGTACTGTACTCTGGGGGTAATCAGAACTGTACAGAATGGGAGAATCGGCTATGATTTTCTTCGACTGCTGGCTGATGATGTCAAAAGCGACCGGCAAGGCTCTGATCCATTTGGCTGGTCTTGCGCCGCCAATAATGCTAAGGGCAATTGCTTACCGAGACAGAATGGGAGTGAGACGAGAAGCCATCATTGCCAAAATTACGCTGAATTAGTGCTGCGATTCGGAAAGCCACTGCCTCTAATGCGATATCAAGTGGCTGAATTAGCTCCACCATCGTCGTCGTCGTCGGCCGAATCCCCATAAAGAGCTGAAACATTGTAGAAAATGAATGAATGAAGAACTCGGATCGGCCGGATGAGGCCCATCTCAACTGGAACGAAATTGAACGCCGGATTCCGATTTGTGCTGCCTGGAGATGCCTCGGCTCCCGGAGTCCCGGATAGGTTTATTCGCCTCTTGGGCACTTTTCCGTGTCCATCTCCAGCACTCTCATTGCCCGGGTTCTGGTGGTTTGTTGGATGAATGGCTTTTTGACGGTTTTTGGCTTGAATATGATTGCCCATTCTATGGGAAATTCATCCATTAGGTGGTGTAATTTTTCCTAATATGATTAGCAATTATTGAGCGTTTAAAGTACGCTCCGCAGACCAACGTTTTCCGGCTAATTGAGATAGACCATTATTAGATTATCTTCGGGTGCTTCTTTCGCGTTCAGGTTTTAGTTAACCGGTCGAGTGATTAAGACTTATTTTTCGAAAAAAAAACCCCAAAAAAAAGCGCAAACCTAAGTTGACTGGTTGACTGACTGACTGACAAAAATGACATAAATAACAAAAAAAAAAAAAAAAAAAAATCACAAAAACTACAAAAATGACAAAAATAACAAAAATGACAAGAATGGAAAAAATGGCAAAAAGGACAAAAATGACAAAAATGACAAAAATGACAAAAATGACAAAAATGACAAAAATGACAAAAATGACAAAAATGACAAAAATGACAAAAATGACAAAAATGACAAAAATGACAAAAATGACAAAAATGACAAAAATGACAAAAATGACAAAAATGACAAAAATGACAAAAATGACAAAAATGACAAAAAATGACAAAAAATGACAAAAATGACAAAAATGACAAAAATGACAAAAATGACAAAAATGACAAAAATGACAAAAATGACAAAAATGACAAAAATGACAAAAATGACAAAAATGACAAAAATGACAAAAATGACAAAAATGACAAAAATGACAAAAATGACAAAAATGACAAAAATAACAAAAATGACAAAAATGACAAAAATGACAAAAATGACAAAAATGACAAAAATGACAAAAATGACAAAAATGACAAAAATGACAAAAATGACAAAAATGACAAAAATGACAAAAATGACAAAAATGACAAAAATGACAAAAATGACAAAAATGACAAAAATGACAAAAATGACAAAAATGACAAAAATGACAAAAATGACAAAAATGACAAAAATGACAAAAATGACAAAAATGACAAAAATGACAAAAATGACAAAAATGACAAAAATGACAAAAATGACAAAAATGACAAAAATGACAAAAATGACAAAAATGACAAAAATGACAAAAATGACAAAAATGACAAAAATGACAAAAAAGACAAAAATGACAAAAATGACAAAAATGATAAAAATGACAAAAATGACAAAAATGACAAAAATGACAAAAATGACAAAAATGACAAAAATGACAAAAATGACAAAAATGACAAAAATGACAAAAATGACAAAAATGACAAAAATGACAAAAAAGACAAAAATGACAAAAATGACAAAAATGACAAAAATGACAAAAATGACAAAAATGACAAAAATGACAAAAATGACAAAAATGACAAAAATGACAAAAATGACAAAAATGACAAAAATGACTAAAATGACAAAAATGACAAAAATGACAAAAATGACAAAAATGACAAAAATGACAAAATTGTGAGTTTTTAATCGACTTTTTTCGGCGAGTTTTTGAATAATTTAAAACCTTTTATACCAGTTGTCCATACGTTTCGAGCTACTATGGCATTCGCTCTTCTTCAGTGGACACTAAAAATATATTTTAAACGATAAATTTTAACTTAACTAACAATTTTAAAAATCTCACAATTTACTGGCCTCCGTCTATTCTTATTTGTTTTCGATCAGTTTGTTTTGTGTTGCGTTTACATTCGTTTGTCAGTGTCTGTTTCAATTTTGAGATTACAGGGTCGTAAGCTGTTTTAAAGTTACACGAGTCCCTCTGTCTATTAACTACATTATCATCACCTTCAATTTTAATGTAAAAAGTCTCAGCAGTTATTCTAGCATTATAGCCTGCTACTCTTTCTAGTATATTTGTTTTTTCAAAATTAAATAGGTGACCAGTTTCTATACTGTGTTGTGCTAGTCCTGTACTCATTTGTTTTGTTGATACAGTAATACCTCGATATAAAACAACCTCTTTTTTAAGCAACCTCGATATAACGTTACCCAATATAAAGCAACTTTTGCCTCTATATTACGTAACTTTTAAAAATGTTTCTAATTTGAATGAATATGTTTAATTTCAATACTTTTTTGTCATAAAAAATATAATAATGTTGTTTATGAGCCATGCGGTAAATTCTCAGAGGCATAAAGAGCGAATGAGCGCAAGCGTTAAAAATGTAACTCCAGTACTTTCAATATTGTGATAGTCGCTTTGTGCTTTTGAAAATCCAGCCTCTAGAGCATGTATCTCCATTTCAAAACTTAATAACTATATTTGCACCTACAGATAAGTTGCTTAAGCTGAAGTGAGGTTAGGGCATGTAGTCTTTTATTCAAATAAGTTTTTATGATTGCTGACAGTTGATCAATCACTGTACAATAGACCGCTGCAAGCTTTGTATGGAAATTTCAAATTCTCAAATTTTTACATCTCCCATGACTTTTTTTGATTGTTTTTGCTGCCAGAAATAGCAATAAAAATTCTGGAAGCGATCCATCCAGTCCTGAATTAGCACAACGAGTTTTTAGTTTGTATGGAAATTTGTATGGGAAAACAAAATTTTTCATTCAAAAATAGCCAGAGATGTTCTGAAAGTTCCAAAAAAATATAACTTTGGATGAAAATGTTCCTTGATTCTTGCAGTACATTTCATGTGAACAAAGCACAAACCTATCTTGTTCCCCAGAAAAGTTATTCAATGTTTTATAAATTTTTAATTTTCAAAATCCATTTTTTTTTAATTATATCATTTTTGACTGCTTGTTTGAAAGCTGTGTAACAGTAGGATGGAAATAAAAAATCTCAAAAAACTGCTTTGCATTGCGACATAATTTATTGACTAGTAAAGCCTTTGCAAAACATTTCATGAAATTATTTCCAGCTCTAGCAAGCAAAGTCTGCCATTTTTGAATACTTTTCAATGGATTCAGATTTTTTATTTTGAAATGGTTATAACTTTTTTCATGAAATTCTTAGCTGCTTGTCATGTAAGCAAAAAATGAAGCTTAAGAATAGTCAAAACTAAAAATTAAAGACCCACTTCATTTTAAGCTTATTTGAATTTTCTGGATGATTTAATGTGCAAAAATGTCTTCTTACATACAAAATTGAAACGCGTTGCGCTAACTCAGGTATCAACCAAATCATCTCAAATTTTACACTGATGCTTTGTGACCCTTTGGCATCGAAAAAACATATGGGAGCAAAAAGTAATTTTTTGCAGCAGTCTACTGTACAGATTTCTGTACCATCGCGAATGCACGGATTTTATCATTTGCTATGAAAATAACAAAGAAACATTCTGATGTTTCTGAGCCGTTTTGAAAATATGTACACCCTCTTTGGGATTTTTGTTTGGTTTTAATCGCATATCATATCAGAATGTCATTATTTGGTGACATTTATCACAATTACTAAACGTCAAGGAATGCATTGAATTAATAGATAAAAAAACAAAACTGTCTGCAGATGGCGCTTTTGGGCATAGCACGAGCGATTAGAGCATTGAAGCCAAGATTTTTAATGGTAAATAGTATTAAAACCGTACAAACAGAATTTAGAATCAACTTTTTCACATTTACGATCACTATCGATGCTCCAAAGTACCATTTTAAGTAGTGTTTCGATATAACGTAACTTCGATATAAAGCAACGAAAAAAAAAATTTCGTTGCTTTATATCGAGGTATTACTGTACATTTGTTTTATGTTGTTTTATTCGCTTTTCTAGGAATTGACTAGTTTCGCCTATGTATGACTTTTCACATTTTCCACATTTAATTTCGTATACAACATTGATATTTTTATTTTTGGGGATTTTATTTTTGGTTTTGGTTAGAATCAGGTTTTTAATTTTATCTACCGGTTGAAAAGCAACATTTATGTCAAATTGCCAAAGATATCTTGAAAGTTTTTCCCCTAAACCTGCGCAATATGGGATGGTGACAAAATTGTTTAGTGTTTTTCTGGTTACACTGAGACTGTTATAAATTTTGTGAGTCCGCTCTTTAATTAAATTTGTAACAATATTTCTAGGATAGTTATTTAGTTTAAGGATATTTCTAACCGTGTTGAGCGTTTTTTCTCTGTATTTTGTGTGTGTGAGCCTGATAGCTCTATCTACTAGAGCGACAACAGTGTTCTTTTTATGGGAAAATGGACTTAAAGAATTGAAGTCCAGATAGCGTCCTTTTTCGTCCTTCGGGAACCACTCCGTCGTTATCTCATGATCCTCCCGGCGCAAAATTGTGTCGAGGAACTTGATTTCTCCATTTTTCTCACGTTCGATGGTAAACTGTAGCCGTTGATGAAAACCGTTGAAAGTGTCAACGATTTCAGTTTGTTGATCACTTTTAGCAGCCACCAAACAATCATCAACGTACTTCTTAAAAAATAACGGCGTGATTCCCTTGGACCGTAACTCAGCAAGCGCAGACTCTTCGATTCGTTCGAGAGCTATCGAAGCCACCACTGGACTCAAAGGTGAGCCCATCGGGACCCCAAACTTCTGGGCGTAGAATTTTCCACCATATTGAAAGAAAGTAGATTTCAGTACTAAATTTAATAGTTGCAAGAAATAACTTTTTTCAATTTTGGTGTGTTGTTTTATTTCGTCCCAACGTGTCTCGATCGTTTCCATCGCAAAATCCCCAGGGACGTTTGTGAATAGCGAAACCACGTCCAGTGAGAACAAAACCGTCTCTGGGGGGAGAACGATTTTTCTCATTTCGCCAACAAAATCGAAACTATTGTTGATATGACGATTCATGTTCCCGGCGATTTTGTTCAAAATCCCGGTCAAGTATTTGGCCACTTTGTAAGTGGCGGTGCCGATTGTGGTAACTATCAGGCGAAGTGGTCTACCCTCTTTGTGGGTTTTTGGAAGACCATAAGCTCTTGGAGGATTACAGTGAAAAACTTTCAAACGTTACATAGTACGTTTATGAATGTAATCACGTTTGTGCCAGTCATACATAGGTGAAACTAGTCAATTCCTAGAAAAGCGAATAAAACAACATAAAACAAATGTATCAACAAAACAAATGAGTACAGGACTAGCACAACACAGTATAGAAACTGGTCACCTATTTAATTTTGAAAAAACAAATATACTAGAAAGAGTAGCAGGCTATAATGCTAGAATAACTGCTGAGACTTTTTACATTAAAATTGAAGGTGATGATAATGTAGTTAATAGACAGAGGGACTCGTGTAACTTTAAAACAGCTTACGACCCTGTAATCTCAAAATTGAAACAGACACTGACAAACGAATGTAAACGCAACACAAAACAAACTGATCGAAAACAAATAAGAATAGACGGAGGCCAGTAAATTGTGAGATTTTTAAAATTGTTAGTTAAGTTAAAATTTATCGTTTAAAATATATTTTTAGTGTCCACTGAAGAAGAGCGAATGCCATAGTAGCTCGAAACGTATGGACAACTGGTATAAAAGGTTTTAAATTATTCAAAAACTCGCCGAAAAAAGTCGATTAAAAAACTCACAATTTATCGCGGCGATAAACAAAACAATTCCGTAAAAATGACAAAAATGACAAAAATGACAAAAATGACAAAAATGACAAAAATGACAAAAATGACAAAAATGACAAAAATGACAAAAATGACAAAAATGACAAAAATGACAAAAATGACAAAAATGACAAAAATGACAAAAATGACAAAAATGACAAAAATGACAAAAATGACAAAAATGACAAAAATGACAAAAATGACAAAAATGACAAAAATGACAAAAATGACAAAAATGACAAAAATGACAAAAATGACAAAAATGACAAAAATGACAAAAATGACAAAAATGACAAAAATGACAAAAATGACAAAAATGACAAAAATGACAAGAATGACAAAAATGACAAAAATTAGGAAAATGACAAAAATGAGAAAATTGAAAAAAATGAGAAAATTGAAAAAAATGACAGAAATTCAAATTTGAAAAATTCCAAAAATTGCAAATGCGAGCAAAATATCAAAAATGAAATTTTGGAAATCTTCGAACAAGATTTAATTTTAAAAAATCTCGATTTCGGAGTAATAAATCGGCTCGAAGTTTCACTTGAAATACGGATCAACCGATCCGATTCCACCCAACTGCTTTTCAAAGATCCGAAAAATAGAAGCAGCCACCGGCAAATTCCCAGCCATATAAATCACACGGCCCCTCTCAAGAGCTCTGAAATGAAGATGAAGTTTTCTCTGGAATTGAAACCCGGCGTTTCATTCATGCATCGATCATCGGGTGCATTTCTTTGCAGCCTCATCAAGCTCTGCCTGGCTTCATCATTTTTGGAATCCATTCAACAAAATAAATCCCAACTGACCTGGCTACACCCGCTTAGTTGTGTTGTAGAGGGAAAAAAGTGGAAAAAATATTCCCCGTAGGAGTTTCGATTCTCAAGTGCCATTCTCTCACAACCGAATTGAAATTCTTTACCACGGGTCTCAAGAAAGTATGACTGAAGAAAAAAAACCCATTGAAACCCTTTGTAGAAACGTGTTCTCGGGCACATAAAACACATATCGGCTAGAGGTAGGTATATCACAGTTTTAAAAGGAATCTATTCCTTTTCCGGGTTCCTGTTGCTGGCGTTTATTTTACGGATTTTTTTTTGGGTTATCTTTTCCGAAATTATCTCTGCCACCTACCAGGGCCATCCGCTGAAGGATGTCTACGAGATATTATTTGATTTTTTCCTTGTGTTTGCATCTTCTTCCGAATCCTCAGTCTCAAGTCCAAGGCAAACAAAACTACGGGGCGTAAATGACACACATAATTGTGGACCGAATGGGCAAATATTTGACGTTACAATTGGAGTGGCACATCATGGATCGCTGTCTAATTCCGTTCCGAGACAAAGTTTTTAGTATATGAAATCTTGGAATATTTAAATTTTTAATCCAATTTTCTTGTTTTTATCCACGGAACAAAAACTTATCTTTTGACTGTCAAACCAGTTCAATTTATGCTCCAAGAAAAAGAAACATTCCAACAGTTCTTTTTCTCCATTTTCCAATTTATTGTTTTCAAGGAGCACATTTAAATTCAACCAAAAACAACAAAAAATGCCACCATTCAAGTCGTTATCATCAATCAAACAAAATAAAACTGTTCCCCATCCAATTAACCCGTACCTCGAATGTGCACACCCAGAGCATCTCGCGGCACACGGGCAAATTTCGAATTGATTATGCAAATTAAAAATGAAGGTAATTTAGCAAGAAAATTGCATTCTCTTCAGTTTTGAAGCCGTGTGACAGTGTGAGGTCCCGCGGAATTCCTGTTGGGAGAGGTCCCGAGGCCGTCCGTTTGCTGTTTCGTTTCGAGTATTATTTCAACGTTCGATCGTTCGTCCGTTCTTCACCCAATAATGGATCCCCGATATCAGTGGGTGCCATCATCTGGTTCATCTGGAGGAATCTCGCTTGCTTTTGAATCGAAACAAGAGCCCAGACATAAGAAGAAAATACAAAAACAGCAAGGCGACATTCCGGAATCGCAGTGCCCGCAATCTGATGACTTTATAGTTGCTTCGGTTATGGTTCTTAGTCCGAATCGATTGTGGAAAAGTCTAAAGTTTTGAAAACATGACAATTTTTGAGGATCGATCAACATGTCCAAAAATGTCAAAAATTCACCAATCGTTAAAAAGAACAAAAATGTTAAAAATGTAAAAAATGGCCAAAATGCCAAATGTATAGAATGTAAATACAGTGAGCGAAATAAGAATAGCACCACTATGTGTTTTGCTTGTTAAAATATGAATGTTTGAAAATCACCAAAACTTTGTTCTATTAATTGTTTTGAATTGTTTAACGGATAAATCAAGCATAAGTTTACTTTTTTTGGACGTTGCAATTGGCGTTAAAGGGACCAAAACTAAGGAAAAAGGGTGCGAAATAAGAATAGAACCACTTGTGTTTTTTCAACAAAAACAAGATTATTTCTAAAAATTGACTGTATAAAAGTGAATAATAATGCTTCTACGAATTATCTGAATAGATAACTGTGTTTTAAGGAGTTTTCTAGAATTTCGAAGATTTTCAAAGGTTTTAAAAGGGGGTTTCAAGAGATGCTCCTCTAGCGTTTAGGAATTTGATACTTGAGCTATAATACTTTATCAAACTGCTTTATTTCTTCATTATCATTCATAAGTATGATGCAAATTGACGAAACATAGATTTGATGCTGAATTTGAATAAAAAAAACAGGCTTAAAATTCAAAAATACTAGTGTTTTTAAATAGTCTAACGCTATTTCTCTAGTTTCAAGTCGTAGATGGCAGCACTATCTTGCAATTAAACCGAATTGATGCTCATTTTCGAATATCTGGGATTTATTCAGGTGTGCTGGATGATTTTGGTCAAGAAATAAGTACTTGGTATCGTGTGACCGCCTTGGAAACTCTAAGATCACAATATCAAAAAATAAGAATTTCATCATGAACCCATAAAAGTGAATTTCTTGGACCGATAATCAGAATAATTTTGTACTTTCCGATGGAGCTTGATGAACCAGATAACTAGCAGTATTATTGGTTGATTTGAAATTGAATCGGAAGTTCAGATGTGCAGGAATTTTGGCGGTGTTACATTCTTGTGCTGGTGTTTGTTTTTGCAAATCCGGAAAAGATTTCTGCAGCGTGAACTCCAACAAAACTGTGTTGGAAAACTACATCGAAATGATGAATTTGGGCCTAAATAAACCTGAAAAATCAATATTGAGACTTAATTTGGTATTAACGGCAAGATAGTGCTGCCATCTATGACTTGAAACTGGAAAAAGTGATGTTTATTGAAAAAAAATCTAAGTTTATGAATACCAACCTGTTTTTTTTCTGATTGAAAATAAACCGAAAATGTTGGATTCATCATTTCACGTCATTTTAATGAAGAAAGTAAGTAGTTTGGTAAAGAATTACAGCTCAAATATCAAATTCCTTAGTTCTAGAAGAGCGTCTCTTAAAACACTATTTTAAAACCTTCGAAAATCTTTGTAATTCTAGAAAACTCCCTACAATGCAGTAAACTATTCAAATAATTTGTAGAAGCATTATTATTCACTTTTACACAGTCAATTTTTAGAAATAATCTTGTTTTTGTTGAAAAAACACAAGTGGTTCTATTCTTATTTCGCACCCTTTTTCCATAGTTTTGGTCCTCAACGCCAATTGCAACGTCCAAAAAAAAGTAAACTTATGCTTGATTTATCCGTTAAACAATTCAAAACAATTTATAGAAGAAAATTTTGCTGATTTTCAAACATTCATATTTTAACAAGCAAAACACATAGTGGTGCTATTCTTATTTCGCTCACTGTATGTCAAAAATGTCAAAAATATCAAAAATGTCAAAAACGTCAAAAATGTCAAAAATGTCCAAAATGTCAAAAATGTCAAAAATGTCAAAAATGTCAAAAATGTCAAAAATGTCTAAAATGTCTAAAATGTCAAAAATGTCAAAAATGTCAAAAATGTCAAAAATGTCAAAAATTTTGAAAAATTTCAAAAATGTCAAAAATGTCAAAAATGTCAAAAATGTCAAAAATGTCAAAAATGTCAAAAATGTCAAAAATGTCAAAAATGTCAAAAATGTCAAAAATGTCAAAAATGTCAAAAATGTCAAAAATGTCAAAAATGTCAAAAATGTCAAAAATGTCAAAAATGTCAAAAATGTCAAAAATGTCAAAAATTTTGAAAAATGTCAAAAATGTCAAAAATGTCAAAAATGTCAAAAATGTCAAAAATGTCAAAAATTTTAAAAAATGTCAAAAATGTCAAAAATGTCAAAAATGTCAAAACCGTCAAAAATGTCAAAAATGTCAAAAATTTTAAAAAATGTCAAAAATATCAAAAATGTCGAAAATATCAAAAATGTCAAAAATGTCAAAAATGTCAAAAATGTCAAAAAGGTAAAAAATGTCAAAAATGTCAAAAATGTTAAAAATGTCAAAAATGACAAAAATGTCAAAAATGTTAAAAATGTCAAAAAGTGTCAAAAATGTCAAAAATTTCAAAAATGTCAAAACGGTCAAGAATGTCAAAAATGTCAAAAATGTCAAAAATGTCAAAAATGTCAAAAATGTCAAAAATGTCAAAAATGTCTAAAATGTCAAAAATGTCAAAAATGTCAAAAATGTCAAAAATGTCAAAAATTTTGAAAAATTTCAAAAATGTCAAAAATGTCAAAAATGTCAAAAATGTCAAAAATGTCAAAAATGTCAAAAATGTCAAAAATGTCAAAAATGTCAAAAATGTCAAAAATGTCAAAAATGTCAAAAATGTCAAAAATGTCAAAAATGTCAAAAATGTCAAAAATGTCAAAAATGTCAAAAACGTCAAAAATGTCAAAAATGTCAAAAATGTCAAAAATGTCAAAAATGTCAAAAATGTCAAAAATGTCAAAAAATGTCAAAAATGTCAAAAATGTCAGAAATGACGAAAATGTCAGAAATGTCAAAAATGTCAAAAATGTCAAAAATGTCAAAAATGTTAAAAATGTCATAAATGTCAAAAATGTCAAAAATGTCAAAAATGTCAAAAATGTCAAAAATGTCAAAAATGTCAAAAATGTCAAAAATTTCAATTTAAATGTCAAACATTTCTCAACAAAAACGATGAGAAAAATCTTTTACAACTACTAGGCCTTCGACGCGCCGCGGCAAGGTTATCATCGGTTCTTGATTTTCGTTTCATGACACGTTTTTGCACGTTCTGACTGAACACACTGTACACAATGGGCTGTGCCATCGATCGCGTGGGTTGCTGTGATTCGCAGAATTAAACCGAACCGAGCTGAACGTATAGCATTATCGTCTGCTTACCCATTTACCCGCTTGCTTTGGGATGCATTGAATCGATTCCCGAGCAAAGATTTATCACAACAAAAAGTAGTAGGTTAGTTTGGTTGTTTTTTCTTTGCGAGCTGCTTCAATGACACCAACATAATCGTCAATTAACATCTGAATGGATTAAAAATGAAGGTTTGGTAACTGATTTTTCTCATGAAGTAACATGAATGATATAAGAAATCTTTGAAGAAAAATCCGAAGCAAAACACGTTTCGTGGAAAAATTGTTAAGAAAACTTTCTGTCAACGAAACATCTTGGTGCATTCCTATGCGATTCCAATCAACAGATCAATTCCCACTAGTAGCTTCGACAACGTGAATTCATTGAAGAACTTGATCTACTATCCTCTGGAGATCGAAAGTAACTCACCGACATCATCGTCGGATTGGACATGAGAACGTTAGTATTGAAGGTGGATAATTGACTTCAATCCTTCTTTGCCGAACCGTTTCTTGCAATACGCTGAGTCTTAATCCTCGAAAGAACAAATTCGAATTGAAGGAACTAAAAAGAAATCAAAATCCTTTGACTTTCCGGAAGATGCAAAAACAACTATTGTAATCGAAAAAAAAAATTACGGGAACGCATTACGGGAAAATTTTTAAAAATTAGCATCATAACGAAAAAAAATTGTTCTAATTAAAAACATCTCCCTTTTTCCTACATACATAATAAAGAAAAAATGTAACACAACAATATTATATAATAACTGAAACCAAGTTTTTAGAACAGCTAGTTTCAGTATAATTAGAAAAGCAGCATTTGAGTTTACTGGTCGTTTCAGCTATGCATATTGGTAAAAATAGCCGGAGTGATTCTGATTGATGATTCTGGAAAAAAAAAATGAAATAATCCAATGATTTCCACTTCAATATCCCTCTTTTGAATTTACAATTTTAGATTTATTTGCACACTCTCTGCCAACAGTAGTTGGCAAAAAATAACGGTAGCTTTTCCGTCTAAATATCCAGGGTTGAGTTTCAAACTCAATAAATTTGCTTAAGACCGGTAAAATCGGCAGCTGGATGACTGACTGGCTAGCTGGCCGATTGAAATGAGTTGTTTGCTCCCGGATAATACCGCTCGCTGACCGGGCTTATGTTTACTTTGACATTTTTGCCTGGCACTCGCTAGCAGTGCAGATCCATCAAAGCATTAGGTGTATTTTCCTCATTATTTTGTATTAACCCTGATTAAATAAAGTTTGGTAGCAACCGGTCGAGTTGGTAAACTTTCCATTTTCCACTATTCAAATATTGTACCCACAAATGCCGACATAATCCGGCTGAAAAGCAACAACACAATTCCTAATGCCATGCGAGCCGAACGAAAGATTAGCAGGAGGGTTCGACAGAATTCTACTTTCAGTTGGGATTGAAAAAGAGCGATAAAAAATCTGGTTCTTTTTGAAGCTCCAGCATGATAATGGGATGACATTCAAGAGAGAACCTTAATCCGCAGAAAGCTTATCGATTGAAACCTAAATAATTCTTTTATTGTATGAGAAAAAAATCTTCCTTGGGTGTAAACTAAAAAATAGACATTTTTTAGATTCAAATATCCCTGAAAAGGGATAAGACTTATTGATCCCCAAACATATGGATGAGTGATTCGAATTTCCCAGTTTTGAAATGATAAATAATAAAATTTCCAATATATAAACAATTGGAGATGTCTTGAAAATTTACATCTAAGATAAGAGCTTGACAATTTTATAAATTTTGACAAAAGACGGACTTTTGCACCAACTGGACTCTTTATCTGACATGACCCTCTCAGAATTGAATGAAACTTTGTGTGGGTTTAGTCTTCACGTAGTTAAGGCACTTGGCATACTCTCAAAAAAGATCTAGACTAACATTTGGAAAGGGGCAAACTTTTCAGGTCAATTTAAAAAAAAAATTGCTCAAAATTTACAATTCCCACACACATGTGGTCTAGGGGTGGATTTTAGAAAAATAATTGAATTTTAAGAAAAATATTGACAAAAATATTTTAAAATCCTACGCTGAGAAAAATGCATTTTAAAAACTAAAACTAAATTTACCAAAAAACGCCATCTCAGAATTTGATGAAATTGTGCAATTTAAGGGAAAAAAGTTTTCTAATAAAAATTTTTTCAAGTCCATACTGAAATAACATATTTTTTAAATTCTAAACTAATTCTAAACTAATAGTGTTTTTTTTAAAGGTATTTGGGCCAATGGATTATTCATTAAAAAAACATAAAAATTTTGTTTGAAAAACTTTTTCCCCTTAAGAGTGTTCACTTTACGATGTTGAGCAAAGTTATAGAGCATAATCATCGAATTCTGAGATGGCTATTTTTGTTTTAAAAATCGACTTCAAGTTTCAAGTTTTCATTTTTTTTTCAGTGTAGGATTTCCACTCGCTTTTATCATCAATTATTACAAACGAAGCTCTTATTTCTTCGAAATCAATACAATTAATTCAACGAAGCCGTTTTTGAATTAAAAGTTGAAAATGTACACTGAAAAATAAATTAAATGATTTAAAAAAAGGCATGAAAATTTTTTTGTTAGAACATTTTTCTTCCTTAAATATGTACAAGTTACTATGTATGGACGACTTGTAGGCCTTATTATCACTGATAAGCTGATATAACTCCCTCAGCGAAGGTGAAAATTATTGATCGCCCAGAGCTCCTGGCGCCAACTAGCACATCATTCCCGAAGCTTCGTTTCGCGATCATGTTATGATACCAATAACCAATAATAATCGATGTTTTCGTAAATTATTTAATTTTCAATTGATAATTCGTAAATAATTTTCATGAAGAGTTATGTAACTAAGTTAGTTTATGTTTGAGTTTCAATGTATCGGATCAATTACATTTTTTTTTTTAAAGAGTGTTTTGAACTTTGGTAAATTTTATTGAAAGGGGGAAATTCTCTAATGAAATACCTAAATTATATCGTACACCAGAAGATCCTTGTTTCAAGAAATACGATTTTTTCACTCAATAAGATTAAGAACATTCTCGTTTTAAAAATCTTCAAATATATGACCTCTATACATTTCCTAAAATAATTTCTTAAAAAATGTTAAACTTTTATTTCAATTTTGTTCCTCGAATTTCAAAGCTCAATGAATCTAGAACATTTTAACTGTCGCGTCGGGACCTTTTTTCACTGGAAGAAAATCAAAACACCAAATTAGACACCATAGCAACTTATACTTTAGCACGCAGAAAAATTGAAGCAGGCTGAAAATGCTTTGTAGATAAATAAATTTCTATATATTCTTCTACGTGTCATTAGAGCACGTGGAATAGTTTTTGAATGCTAGCGCTATCACTATAAGTGTACCAATCACTTACTAAGCAGCGAATACACGAACCTAAGGTTGATAGAAATATGGTGCAGTGTTATATCAGTTTATCAGTGTTATTATTACCCGGCTTAGAAAAGCCAAATTGTACTTTTTAAGATGCATTTTTCTCAGTATAGCATTTAAAAAACATTTCTCTTAAAAATTAAAAAACATTTCTCTTAAAAATTAAATTTCTCTTAAAATTAGGGAAGAATGACATCCAAATGTTAAATTCCCAGAAAAAAAAAAAAATTCTCTTAAAAATTAAATCATTTTTCCAAAACTCTCTCATGAACCACGTTTGTGTAATAATTGTAATTTTTGAGCTAAAAATGTTTAGTAAATTTTTGCCGGAAATGTTTGACCCTTTTCATATGTTAGTCTGGATAATTTTTGGGAAAACTACACGGAAGATCCGAGATAAAAAGGTGAAATGTGAAATCCAAAAAGGTAACTTTTAACTCACACCTCGGTGAAACTCACCTCACAACGAGGTCAGGTAAACTTTACCTATTACACTGAGTAACAAAAAAAGATTTTTTGAAAATAGTCCAGGGTTTTCCAACTGAATTAGACTAATATTGACGCCCTGAGTCCGAAAATGACCATGGTTTTGTTCAATCAGGTCAAAACCCCTATTACTAGCATATTGAAGCGTATATAGCCATATGGCTGTATCTCAAAAAGTTGACCTGATACAGCAAAATCAATGTGATATTCTAACTCAGGACACAAAAATAAGTCTAAATCAACTGAGAAACCCCAGACTATTTTTTGGCTGTCACCCAGTGTTATTCGAGCAAACAAAAAAGGTAGAATTCACCCAGAAAAAAGGTAAATCTAGAAAAAGGTACTTTCTACCATTTCGAGGTAAAGCTTACCTCGTAGCAAGGTTAAGTTGATCTAGGTCCCAGCTGGATTGCGCTGAACAAAACGGTAAAATTCTCCTCCTGTTTTTTTTTTTATTCAGGAATAAATTAAATTTTTAAATTTTTATCAAATTTTGATGATGGTTGTAAAGTTATTCGATAGTAACAATCTTAACTCAAAACTGACTTCAAAACCTCGAAAACTAATCCCAGGGTCAGAATTCAGCTACAGATTTTACAAATTTTCTCACTTATGGCAAGTCATTCATTTCTTAACACTAAATTTTATTCTGGTTCCCACAATCAAATTAGAAATTGTTTTTGTGTTTTCAAATTTCGGAATATGTATCCAAGATTCTTGTTTTCGATTCAAATCATCATTAAAAATTGAAATAAAAAGCTGTGTTTGAAATCATCGTTTAAATTTAGTATTTCATTTCCTTCTAAATTTGATTCATGATTTTCGAAACTTATACGCATGTTTTTTCATTTGGTCAATTTTTTTCGAATATGAAAAAAAAAGTTTTTAAAAGTTTTGTTATTTTTATGTCATATTCAGATTCAAAGTTTATTAACTTATTTTTTATGCTAAATTCAAACATAACAAAATTTCAAATTAGCGATATAGATACATCATTCGAAATTTTTATTTTATATTTACATTTGCGAGTTGGATTAGATATCCATAATTGAAATAAAGAATAATCATTGAAACCCAAAATGTTCAGCCGTGATTGAGGGCTCCGAAACTGATTTCTAAATTCAGAAACCGTTATTATGTATATTTCAGAAAACGTATTGAAATTCCAAAACAGATGGAAAATTCAAATTTTAATTCAAGTTCAAAATTCAGATTCAGATTCAACTCGTTAATGAGATCCACAATCATAATAAAATAATCAAGATGACTATTTCGGTAAGGATTTAATTGCAAGAGATTGCAGGATGATAATTCTGATTGTTAGTTTGATTTTAGAATTAAACCAAAGTCAGTTTATTTGCACAATCCATGACAAAAAATAAATAGTGGAATTGTAAATTATGAAAAAAATCCATCCACAGGAATTAATTTTTAATGAAAATTGATGATAAAGAGACATTTGTCTTCTCTTAAAAAAAAATTCAGTGAATTCCATATGTTTTGGCGTATATTATAAATATTGCAGTATTTTAAAGAACCAAATTTCAAACTGAAATCCTTAAAAGTAATCAAATTTTAATCTTTTACTTTCACCTTTGAAAATTGGTTTTATTTTTAGAATTTTCTTTCGAAATTGAAGGCTTTCTTAAAAAAAAATTGTTGTATGTTCAAATCAAATAAGCCAAATTAAGCTTGTCAGATTACCCGGTTTGAATCGGACTTGTCCGGATATTTTATTTAAAAAAAATAGAAAAAGGTTCAACCGGCCAAATTTCGTTGAAAAAAAACCTGTTTTTATCCGGATTTCAAAAATAAAAATAAACATTTTTATGGGACACTGAAATACGTTTCAAAATCTGGTTGTTTTTTTCGGCGAAAAAATAAATATTCAAATTTTTTTTTGTTGAATAGTTCTTGGATTTTTGTCAAATTTTCCCGAATATTTACCGGATTTTGGTTTTAAAATTTTAAAATAGAATTTTCGAATTTTGCCAGTTTTTAAATAAAATTGCTCGGATTTACCTGGCCCAGATACGTGCGGGAGAACTTATGGCAATCTTAAGCTAAGTTCACTAGATTTTGATGCAAACTTAAGATCACTAGATTTTGATACAAACATCGATGAAAATAAGTTTCCTATTTTGGTGGCTAAAGGATTCTTTATACAAATCCAAATCATCATTTCAAAGATTTTAGGATGTATTTTCAAAGGTTTGTATTTAAAACGAAAAACTAGTTTTCTATTTAACTATAAAAACGAACTACAAATTAATAATCATATAGTTTTTAAAAATATCAAGTATCTTCATTTTTTTTTAAATTCATCATTGTTTGAGCAAAAATGTCATCGAAAAAAATAGGTCCCCCTTCCCCCATGGGTAAGCTCTTTCTACGGCCCTGCACATAGGTAATGAAAACGTCTTCCCTAAATAAAAATCAAATCATGAATGAATTTGTGTCTTTGTTTCATTTAATTTGGTGACTAACCAGAACAGCGAAAAAAACAGTGAATTGGAAATCGTTAGAATGTTTGTACCTTTTTGCTCAGTGAATTCCAAAAGGTAAAATTTACTTTTTTTCCAAGTGAAAAAAACGGTTCAATTCACCTTTTTGCTAGGTGAACGAAAAAAGGTAAAATTTACTTCGAAAGAGGGGTGGAAAAAAATCACCCCAGTTACTCGGTAAATTTTACCTTTTTATTATTTTCCGTGTAAGTATGCCAAATTTCTTTCCTAGATGAGACCTTTATGCCTATAAAGTTTAACCCTTTCCTTCTCACGAGGTTTTTCGCGTTTTAAAAATAGAAATATTGATTTACAACTAAAGTTCTAGAACAAAAGATGCATAGTTTAAGGCTTCTTTAATGATCCATTCGATAAATTAGGGTTTTGAGATAGCAACACATAGGGTGTAAATGAAAAACAAGAAATAATTGCAAAAAAAAAACATGGAATTCCATTACCTCATTGATCAGAAACTAAAACGATCCTGTTTGGTAAAATCTTCATTGGTATACCCATCCCTTGATAGTCTATTTATTGAAATATTTGAAATTTTCATTTTTGCCTTGAACAATGGCCGCCATGACACTTTGCGCCAGGAAAGGTAAACATGCCGTTTTTCGAAAAAATCACGAACTTTTACAAATATTTCGAGACATGTGGTCATTTTAGAAGATGAAAAAACTATCTTGAAATAATTTTTTTTTACGGCATGATTTTCATGAGTATTGATGAAAAGCTCCGCAAGAAGAAAAGTACGTTTTGTTCCCAGTGTATCACCAGTGATCCACTTTACTTACTCGAAAATTTATATGTTTTAGTTGAAATCTAAGTAAGCCATCATTTGATTCTGCTTGCATCAGCAACCTTCTGTACGTCAGCATTTTTATTTTAGGAAAATACTAAAAACTCATCAAGTTATTGAACAACAAATGATGACTTGATTTAAATTCGAAAAAAATCCGACTTTTTTTAAGCCTTTGATCTGCCGAGCAAAATCTAGCGAATCGATTTTCTTTAAATTTCGTTCAATGTTTCTTCACTCATATCTACACATTCGGTGAGAAGATGGTGTTGATCCAAAGCGCCCAGTTCAATTGCGAGCTGTGCAAAGTTGTGAATCACCTGTGCTACCATGAGAAGCAAAGGGTTAATGGAATTCTTAGAGGGTCATGCCAACTTCGTGTCAATTTGGCGTGAAATCCATCAAAATTGACAAAATCGACTATTTTGATAAATTTTCATGTTTATGAAGACGTCTTTAGAAAATTTCGACACTTATGATTGTTTTGTTGGTAAAGTTTAACGAATTTGTCAATTTGAACATAGTTAATTTTTTAATAAAATATCGACGGTCAGTTTCAGAAGCTCATGGGTGCGATATTCCGAAAAGCTCCTTGTAATTCCCATCAAAACCGTACACAAAAAGTAATAACCCATAACTCACATCGTATCGGAGGTTGTAAAAAACTAAGAAGAACCAATCCTTACCGACCCAACAAGATTAATCTCTTTAGCACTTCCTCCTGATTGAAGCACACGTTCAAATACAAAATAAAAGTAAACCAATCCCTCTAAACTGCAGCTCGAAGCACCCGGAATACCCACACAATGCGGCAAGAAAGCCATCAGAGTCGAACGCTGATGGCCTGGGTTTGGTTCCAGCAGCTCTTGATTAGACGGTTTTTTGTCCCTACTTTTTCAGTCAGGTTTCCCGGTAAGACGAATGAGATAAGAATAAACAGGATAAAATTCCTACTGCACCCCGAGCAAACGTGCGGAGGTGGACTGATGCGATGCAGCATAACAGATAGAAAGTAAACAAAAATATGAAAATTAAAAAATAACACCGAGAATTGAGATCGCAGGGTTCGTTTCCTTCTGCCGGCTACCTACAACTTAAACCTGCAACCGGAGGAAGACAAGTCGGTATGTAAATATTCAAAGAAAGTTCAAACAGATGAAGCCAACAGGTAGAAGAATGTGCAACTGGTGTTGTGCTTTGTGAGGTAACACAATCAAATACGTAGGATATGTTCGAAGGAGAGCATACTCTCAACTTTTGAATTCCATTGCATGTGGCAAATGTTTGAATTTGAGGTTCTAAGAGCCACAGAGGCATAAGTGCATCAAAACTGTTTTCCAGAAAACGGACTTCAAAGTTAAAGTGTTGTCCTTTTTCCATATACTTTTCGAAATGTTCTAGTTTTCGTTCGACCAAAAAAGTTTGAAGATAAAATTCGGCAAATCTACTTACCAAATTACCTTTTAGGGTCCAAGCACTACATTTTAAATAATTGATTGTTGTCCGGTTCTGTTACAATAAGTTCCAGCAAAAAAAAAAAAAAAAAAATTCAAAATCATATTGTGATTTTCTTCGCGCGCTAGAGTTTCGCCAATCTCTAATTTCGCTCTACAATATCGTACTTTTTTCTCTCACCTTCGTATTCGTACGTCTCTTGAATACGAAACAAAAAGTAACTGCGAAATGATTGAAAAACAAACGAAATGAAAAATTTTACAATCAAAGCAATCAAGTTATGTTGAAATAAACAATGTCTATTTGGCTAAAATCTCCTTTCTAGCTGAAACGAACGAAACGGCGAAAATGTCCTTGAGAAAATAGTGAAAACTTATGAAAATCTTGTTCTGGTAAGCCGATAAATGAAGTTAAATTGTGATCGAATTTTGAAATGATGGAATTATCAAGGTGGGTATATATTTAGGAGGTGTTCCCGAATAACGAATTCCCGATTCAGCCATTTTGGCTATGTAGGCTATGCAACTATACGGAACTCATGAAGTTTGTTTACCAACAAACCCCAGAAAAGCTGAGCAAAAAATAAACAAACTCATTGAGAGCCCCGCTCACTCCTCGCCTACTTACTGTGAAAGTCGGAGAACCTAGTGTATCTAAGAACCTTGGGAATTATCCTTTTTTGAGATAATTGCTTCGGCTCTGCGTTTCCGGCGTCACTCGAGGATGTTCCAGCTCGGATCGTGGCTCATTCATGGAACTTTAAAAAACATGCAGCGTTGTCTGCTATAGAAATATATTCTTCGAAATGAACAACGCCGAATAAAGTGCGCCCTGTGATATCAACCTGCTTCATGTGACAATATGTGATGTTTTTTTAATTTGGTGCCAATAAAATAAAGTGTATCTAAAAACAAAATTGGCAACGGGTTCAAGATTGGACAGGAAAAGGACATGATTTCGCTTACCTATCGCGATGTCGTGGGTAGTTTGCCATACAGCTAATTTAAGTATTTATTGGTTGCAAGCTTAGTCTTTAATTTGTAATCGTAATAAGCCTGAAAATACTTAAACCCTTGTAGTCTAGTGCAGATGATGTGTTTAAACAAATGATTGAAGAACGTACAAAAAAAATTGAGAAAAAGATTCATTCAAATTTTTGACAAGTGAAAATGTGCAAGCGAATCTAGTTATTTAAGAAAATCACAATATCATGAAGTAAATTTCGAGATAAACTCTACCTGAATCGCTAGGCTTGATTTATGTTTTGTTTTAGGCATGCAATTGTTACAGCTGCCCTGTAAACAACCAAGAATTATTTTGGCATCCGGATTCTACCAATCTACCAATCTTTTTAAAATCATTTACTGCGAACCTAAGCGAACCAGAAAAAAACGGCCTCAAATTGGCTTATCGTTACGCTCGAATCCAATTCAATGAACTAACAACAATCGCCATCCAATTATATTCGTAGTGGTAGGGCCGAAGGGTTCGTATTCGGGAATTACAAAACACTTTCCACTTTCATTGAGCTTCTTTGCAGCGTCTAGAAGGCAGGACGTTCTCCAAGTTTCCCAAGATAATCGAGCTCCGTACGTGCCCTAGAATAAAGGCGACGACGCACCGATTTCCAGATTTTTTAAGAATTAGAGGAACAAAAAAGCGACCAGAACACGGACGATGATCATTGTCAGCTCAGAAATCATTGTTATTTTTCTTCGACCAATCGAAGAAGGCTTATTTTTTCATGGTTTGTCGTTTTGTTCGTCGCTTTACGGATGAACTCTCCAGATCTACCGGAACGGAAGACACCCGGACACAAAATCGGGACGGGCCCTTGCATGGGGCAGAGACGAGTTTCGACGCTTTTCTCGTCGATTCACACATTCCATTTCGGATGTTTTCTAACGAGAGCAACAACAAATGGCGGCAAAAAAACTCAGAGCGATAGAATAGAATAATTGAGGAATTAAATCGGAAGCATTAGTTTTGGCCCAAAAGGTGCTGCTGCCACTTGGAACGAGATTTCGAATTAATTATCCAATTTAGTGACGGTCGGTTGTGATTCGGTATTTGAAACGTCGTAACATTCGAATATTTTGTTAAGGTAGAGCAAATAACTTTAATTTTTTTTTATTAATTTTGATTTGCGTCATACATAGGATTGTTTCTGTAATTGTGAAAGATTTTGTCATTCTTTTATGTAATCTGTGTACCTACTTTTTTTCAAATTTTTTTGTCATTTTTTGTCATTTTTGTCATTTTTTGTCATTTTTGTCATTTTTGTCATTTTTGTCATTTTTGTCATTTTTGTCATTTTTGTCATTTTTGTCATTTTTGTCATTTTTGTCATTTTTGTCATTTTTGTCATTTTTGTCATTTTTGTCATTTTTGTCATTTTTGTCATTTTTGTCATTTTTGTCATATTTGTCATATTTGTCATTTTTGTCATTTTTGTCATTTTTGTCATTTTTGTCATTTTTGTCATTTTTGTCATTTTTGTCATTTTTGTCATTTTTGTCATTTTTGTCATTTTTGTCATTTTTGTCATTTTTGTCATTTTTGTCATTTTTGTCATTTTTGTCATTTTTGTCATTTTTGTCATTTTTGTCATTTTTGTCATTTTTGTCATTTTTGTCATTTTTGTCATTTTTGTCATTTTTGTCATTTTTGTCATTTTTGTCATTTTTGTCATTTTTGTCATTTTTGTCATTTTTGTCATTTTTGTCATTTTTGTCATTTTTGTCATTTTTGTCATTTTTGTCATTTTTGTCATTTTTGTCATTTTTGTCATTTTTGTCATTTTTGTCATTTTTGTCATTTTTGTCATTTTTGTCATTTTTGTCATTTTTGTCATTTTTGTCATTTTTGTCATTTTTGTCATTTTTGTCATTTTTGTCATTTTTGTCATTTTTGTCATTTTTGTCATTTTTGTCATTTTTGTCATTTTTGTCATTTTTGTCATTTTTGTCATTTTTGTCATTTTTGTCATTTTTGTCATTTATGTCATTTTTGCCATTTTTGTCATTTTTGTCATTTTTGTCATTTATGTCATTTTTGCCATTTTTGTCATTTTTGTCATTTTTGTCATTTTTGTCATTTTTGTCAAGTCTGTCATTTTTGTCATTTTTGTCATTTTTGTCATTTTTGTCATTTTTGTCATTTTTGTCATTTTTGTCATTTTTGTCATTTTTGTCATTTTTGTCATTTTTGTCATTTTTGTCATTTTTGTCATTTTTGTCATTTTTGTCATTTTTGTCATTTTTGTCATTTATGTCATTTTTGCCATTTTTGTCATTTTTGTCATTTTTGTCATTTATGTCATTTTTGCCATTTTTGTCATTTTTGTCATTTTTGTCATTTTTGTCAAGTCTGTCATTTTTGTCATTTTTGTCATTTTTGTCATTTTTGTCATTTTTGTCATTTTTGTCATTTTTGTCATTTTTGTCATTTTTGTCATTTTTGTCATTTTTGTCATTTTTGTCATTTTTGTCATTTTTGTCATTTTTGTCATTTTTGTCATTTTTGTCATTTTTGTCATTTTTGTCATTTTTGTCATTTTTGTCATTTTTGTCAGTTTTGACAGTTTTGACATTTTTGACATTTTTGACATTTTTGACATTTTTGACATTTTTGACATTTTCGACATTTTTGACATTTTTGACATTTTTGACATTTTTGACATTTTTGTCATTTTTGTCATTTTTGTCATTTTTGTCATTTTTATCATTTTTGTCATTTTTGTCATTTTTGTCATTTTTGTCATTTTTGTCATTTTTGTCATTTTTGTCATTTTTGTCATTTTTGTCATTTTTGTCATTTTTGTCATTTTTGTCATTTTTGTCATTTTTGTCATTTTTGTCATTTTTGTCATTTTTGTCATTTTTGTCATTTTTGTCATTTTTGTCATTTTTGTCATTTTTGTCATTTTTGTCATTTTTGTCATTTTTGTCATTTTTGTCATTTTTGTCATTTTTGTCATTTTTGTCATTTTTGTCAAGTCTGTCATTTTTGTCATTTTTGTCATTTTTGTCATTTTTGTCATTTTTGTCATTTTTGTCATTTTTGTCATTTTTGTCATTTTTGTCATTTTTGTCATTTTTGTCATTTTTGTCATTTTTGTCATTTTTGTCATTTTTGTCATTTTTGTCATTTTTGTCATTTTTGTCATTTTTGTCATTTTTGTCATTTATGTCATTTTTGCCATTTTTGTCATTTTTGTCATTTTTGTCATTTTTGTCATTTTTGTCATTTTTGCCATTTTTGTCATTTTTGTCATTTTTGTCATTTTTGTCATTTTTGTCATTTTTGTCATTTTTGTCATTTTTGTCATTTTTGTCATTTTTGTCATTTTTGTCATTTTCGTAATTTTTGTAATTTTTGTAATTTTTGTAATTTTTGTAATTTTTGTAATTTTTGTAATTTTTGTAATTTTTGTAATTTTTGTAATTTTTTAATTTTTTTCATTTTTGTCATTTTTGTCATATTGGTCATTTTTGTCATTTTTGTCATTTTTGTCATTTTTGTCATTTTTGTCATTTTTGTCATTTTTGTCATTTTTGTCATTTTTGTCATTTTTGTCATTTTTGTCATTTTTGTCATTTTTGTCATTTTTGTCATTTTTGTCATTTTTGTCATTTTTGTCATTTTTGTCATTTTTGTCATTTTTGTCATTTTTGTCATTTTTGTCATTTTTGTCATTTTTGTCATTTTTGTCATTTTTGTCATTTTTGTCATTTTTGTCATTTTTGTCATTTTTGTCATTTTTGTCATTTTTGTCATTTTTGTCATTTTTTTCATTTTTGTCATTTTCGGTAGATTTCCTATTTGTATGTAGGGTTTTTTTTCATCAAAAACATGCTATGAGCTGAACAAATAGGTTAAGGGTGTCCGTTTTACCCCACTTGGTGGTGTCCATATTGCTGGTAGTGAGTTGATTAAGATGGAAAAGGGTGTTTAAAATTTTTTTGAATGTACTTTCGTCTTTCCCCGGGTTTAGTTTTTTCTGTCTTTCTAGAGTTTAGATTTCTCATTGATGTATTGGGGATAAAATATATTTTATTTGTGTTCCATTTTTATAGAAAACATATGAAGTTGGATTAGGTTTTTGTTTTAGTTTTACCCGTTATAAACTGTTCTAAATTTAATTCCGCAAGTGATTTCAACTTTTCGCTGACGCCTTTAAACGGATCTATTCTTGGAACGATTGCGACAAAGCCAATGTACAACTTTTGCATACATCATCAACGGGGGAGAAAAAAACCCCGGCAAAGGATGAAATTCATCACTTGGCTGCCTCTTGCATCTGCCCTCACGTGTCGGAGCAGGGAAACCGGAAACCTTGGGGCGGGGCGGGGGTTGTTGAAACATGTCCAGGGCGACGGAGTGTCGCAGGATTTGACTTCACACGTGGCTTCTCGGCACGGTCAGAGGAAAAGTGGAGCCGCAAACTTGGTGAGCAATAAATTGCCGCAAAGTTTGGCCGCACCAGGGAAACGCTTAAACAATCTGCAAAAAAGAGTTTAAACTTTTCTCATTCGTCTTGTTTTTTTTTGTTCGTGTTACGCTTTTTCATTAATATGAAAGCGTGCAATCTTGAAAGGCGACATTCTTCGGCCATCCCTAGGGTTGGCAGATGAGGACAGTTGTAATCGGGACAGATATCCGATAACGAAACGGATCATAACGCATAATTTTAAAGTCTTTGATAACTAAATATGATTCAGAATTTCTTACGTTTTCGGCTATAAAAAGGAATTTATGTTCTAGAATTTCCGTCGAAATCATGAAAAACGTGGTGTTAACGATGAGGAAATCCATCTCGCTCGAATACTCAGAGTGTACGCTGGTCCTCCTCGAGCAATATCCATGTCTCGTGCCCATAGAGAACAACCGGTCAAACAAATTGATGCCCCAGCAAAGCTTGAGGAATTTTTACCACTAGTCACCCTACCGGCAGCACTGAAAGTGACTGTTAAAAAGTGATTGAATTTTCAGTGTCTCCGTCGTCTTCGTCATCCCGGTGCGGTGCTGTGGCAGATTTTGTGAGCGTATGTCTTTTTGCCTGGTGTCCATCCAGAACGCAAGGAAAGGAATCGCCATAACGCAAAAAAAAGTGTCCACACCACACGTTGCCTGCATTTTAAGGAGCCGGCACTGCGGTTGACTGCTGGCCATTCATGTACCAGATCCTAAAGTGGTGCGGGTTGTGTGATATCCCATGGATGGCCCAGTTCAAAATATGTTCCATGGGACCCCCCCTTTTACACCTCCTCAACAAGATTTCGAACAAAAAGCTATGGAAAAAAGGCTCAAATAACGAGAACAATCACTTTCGTACCTCTACTTACTGGCGAGAATCTTTGGGGAATTGCACGGCACCAAAAAAAAAAATCCGCCTTTTTTCACATGAGGTAAGAATTTTTCGGATCTTATTAGCATGGGCGACGCGTATCGGCGGACATGAAAAAGTGTATGAATAAAATTTTGTTCGTGTGCAGAGTTGGCAGTTCGGATTTCGGTTCCTTTCGACTTTCGACACTTCCCAGCCTTAGCAGAGAGAATGGTTCGCTTTTTCAAGAATGATTGACTTCTCAGACTGTCACAGTCATTGCATCGCTTTGTTATGCGGAAAATATCCTGCGAGTGGTTTAACGAGCACTTCATTTTCAATTCCATATAGTTGGTTTAATATTCTATTGACTATCCTAAACTTGTTTTATGTATTTAATCATATCGATCTTGAAATTCAACGAGATCCAAAAAGTTGGATTCGGAACACACCTGCAAACCTTCGTTCGA
>NC_073691.1:198581525-198634610 GCF_029784155.1 Uranotaenia lowii
TTTGACATTTTTGACATTTTTGACATTTTTGACATTTATAACATTTTTGACATTTTTGACATTTTTGACATTTTTGACATTTTTGACATTTTTGACATTTTTGACATTTTTGACATTTTTGACATTTTTGACATTTTTGACATTTTTGACATTTTTGACATTTTTGACATTTTTGACATTTTTGACATTTTTGACATTTTTGACATTTATAACATTTTTGACATTTTTGACATTTTTGACATTTTTGACATTTTTGACATTTTTGACATTTTTGACATTTTTGACATTTTTGACATTTTTGACATTTTTGACATTTTTGACATTTTTGACATTTTTGACATTTTTGACATTTTTGTCATTTTTGAAAATTTTGACATTTTTGACATTTTTGACATATTTGAAATTTCTGATATTGTTGATATTTTTGATATTTTTGACGATTTTGACAGTTTTGACACCTTTGACATATTTGACATTTTCGACAATTTTGTCATTTTTGACATTTTTGAAATTTTTGACATTATTGACAATTTTGACATTTTTGACATTTCTGACATTTCTGACATTTCTGACATTTCTGACATTTTTGACATTTTTGACGTTTTTGACATTTTTGACACTTTTGAAATTTTTGACATTTTTGACATTTTTGACATTTTTGACATTTTTGACATTTTTGTCATTTTTGATATTTTTGACATTTTTGACAATTTTGAAATTTTTGACATTTTTGACATTTTTGACATTTTTGACATTTTTGACATTTTTGACATTTTTGACATTTTTGACAATTGTGACAATTGTGACAATTGTGACTATTTTGACAATTTTGACAATTTTGACAATTTTGACAATTTTGACAATTTTGACAATTTTGACAATTTTGACAATTTTGACAATTTTGACAATTTTGACAATTTTGACAATTTTGACAATTTTGACAATTTTGACAATTTTGACAATTTTGACAATTTTGACAATTTTGACAATTTTGACAATTTTGACAATTTTGACAATTTTGACAATTTTGACAATTTTGACAATTTTGACAATTTTGACAATTTTGACAATTTTGACAATTTTGACAATTTTGACAATTTTGACAATTTTGACAATTTTGACAATTTTGACAATTTTGACAATTTTGACAATTTTGACAATTTTGACAATTTTGACAATTTTGACAATTTTGACAATTTTGACAGTTTTGACAAATTTGACTATTTTGACATTTTTGACAAATTTTGACATTTTTGACATTTTTGACATTTTTGACATTTTGGACAGTTTTGAAAATTTTGACAATTTTGACAACTTTAACAATTTTGACAGTTTTGACAATTTTGACAATTATGACAATTTTGACAATTTTGACAATTTTGACAATTTTGACAATTTTGACAATTTTGACAATTTTGACAATTTTGACAATTTTGACAATTTTGACAATTTTGACAATTTTGACAATTTTGACAATTTTGACAATTTTGACAATTTTGACAATTTTGACAATTTTGACAATTTTGACAATTTTGACAATTTTGACAATTTTGACAATTTTGACAATTTTGACAATTTTGACAATTTTGACAATTTTGACAATTTTGACAATTTTGACAATTTTGACAATTTTGACAATTTTGACAATTTTGACAATTTTGACAATTTTGACAATTTTGACAATTTTGACAATTTTGACAATTTTGACAATTTTGACAATTTTGACAATTTTGACAATTTTGACAATTTTGACAATTTTGACAATTTTGACAATTTTGACAATTTTGACAATTTTGACAATTTTGACAATTTTGACAATTTTGACAATTTTGACAATTTTGACAATTTTGACAATTTTGACAATTTTGACAATTTTGACAATTTTGACAATTTGGACAATTTGGACAGTTTTGACAATTTTGACAATTTTGACAATTTTGAAAATTTTGACAATTTTGACAATTTTGACAATTATGACAATTTTGACAATTATGACATTTCAAACGGGATCTGTCGATTGAAAATTTTTAATAATTCAATTCTAAATTAAAAAAACAACAACGGTGAATAAGCATGGGTATTCATCTTTGAACACTCTTATCCTGAAATATTCTTTTGTTGTTTTCATAAACGAACGTCCAAAAGGTTTCAATCACTTTAAATTTCCTGTTCACAAAGCCCTGATTTGAAATTCAAAATTGTCAACCCAGAAATCCATCAAAATCTTATCGACATTGAGGCGGCGAACCGCTTTGATTCCGCTTAATCCTCGTTTGCCCAAATCCTTCCCGCCCGGGCACGGATTTCCTGCAGTCTCAAACCGGGAAGGCCGGAATGTCTGTCAGGAGCAAAAAATGCTGAAAACCCCAGAATGGTTGACATATGCCAAAGAGCGGCAGGCCGGCAGCAAGATTTACTGCTTCTAGATTTGTGCTTCATCATTGTCAATCAGCCGGAATTTGCCAGAAGTGGCCGTCCGTTGGCGGCTGGCGAAAAACCAACGACTTCGACGCTCGGTGGAAATAAACAAAACCGAAGTGTTTTTGGGTTGGATGAAATTTTGCTGCAAAGATGGGCTCTTTCGATCTAACGACAAAAGCTGTCACTCCGCACTTGAGTTTTGGAGGATTTGTTTGTTCTTTTCTTCGATTGAAAGAATGTACGAAGCAGGTTTTTTTTCTCCAGAGAATTGATTGGAAAATTCAAATCAATCCGAGTCAACTGAAAACAATTGACGCAACAAAAAATGTCAAATTTTAGGCATAGCTGAGTAATTCCAAAGAACAAGGAAAAAAACACCAAAATTGTCAAACTTGCCAAAATTGTCAGAATTGTCAGAATTGTCAAAAATGTCAAAATTTTTAAAATTGTCAAAATTGTCAAAACTGTCAAAATTGTCAAAATTGTCAAAATTGTCAAAATTGTCAAAATTGTCAAAATTGTCAAAATTGTCAAAATTGTCAAAATTGTCAAAATTGTCAAAATTGTCAAAATTGTCAAAATTGTCAAAATTGTCAAAATTGTCAAAATTGTCAAAATTGTCAAAATTGTCAAAATTGTCAAAATTGTCAAAATTGTCAAAATTGTCAAAATTGTCAAAATTGTCAAAATTGTCAAAATTGTCAAAATTGTCAAAATTGTCAAAATTGTCAAAATTGTCAAAATTGTCAAAATTGTCAAAATTGTCAAAATTGTCAAAATTGTCAAAATTGTCAAAATTGTCAAAATTGTCAAAATTGTCAAAATTGTCAAAATTGTCAAAATTGTCAAAATTGTCAAAATTGTCAAAATTGTCAAAATTGTCAAAATTGTCAAAATTGTCAAAATTGTCAAAATTGTCAAAATTGTCAAAATTGTCAAAACTGTTCTTAATTCTCAAAATTAAGAAAATTGTAGAATTGTCAATTTTTTCAAATTTTTATTGATTATCGGAATTTTCAAAGTTGTTGAAATTAGCAAAAATTCTGAAAGTTGTTAAATTTTTCGAAAGTATTGTCTTAGTTGTTAATTTTTTAATGAATTTCAAATTAAAAATCATATTGTTTCTTTTTCGGAATTTGTTATCTAGTTTTAGATCTTGGCTATTGAGAGAAGCCTACCTTGGATTGAGCAAACTTTTTGACAGGAATTCGAATCAACCATCTGGTAGAGGTATAACACAATTCCCAGAGTTCGTCCCAAAACAAAGCAAAATTCATTTTCAAGTGTAAATGGAGCAACCGAAATTAGTTATCGGGTGCATCGTTTTTTTTTTTGCTTCCCAACAACTCTTAGCTATCGCGCAGTTTCCTTCAAAACTTCGACGAAGTTGCTGCTGCCGTTTTTGCAATAAGTGGTTGACGACGAGGACGACGGTTCTAGAAAGGCTCTCAAGATGCTTCCCAGAGCTCCACGGGTCCACGGACTTGGAGGGAAAGGATTCTTGGAGCGAAAACAACGCCAGCTGCTGTAGGATTTTGTTTTCCACAAAATCATCTCGGGCGAGCTACCTACTAGTTTTGTTCTGAGAGCTCCTTCGAAACGGTATCTGATGGCAATGGGGCAAGTTTTGTGCGCCTGATGAAAAGGAATACCGCAAACTAAGTTAGTAGAGTAGAAGCAGAGGGGGAAATCCGAAAAAGAAAGCGTCGACCAAGAAGCTGCAAAGTCGTTAGCCAAACAACAGCAAATTTTTATATAATTTTCATCGTCTTTTGTGTTGCATTCGCCAAGTCCGGTCGTTTTCAGCAGAGAAAAAGTTCCCAGGAGTAGGTGCACTTGAAAGATGCTGCTGTACCCTGGCTGCGATTCATCGGATTTCCGGTGGCTCCGATTTGAAACTAGCTAGATTATTGTCGTATCTTTTTTTTTTCTGGAAGGACACTTAAGAAGAAAAAAATTGGAAACATCAAATACGTTTTAACAAATACTAGCTCGTTTTTAAATCAGTTTTTCAGTTGAAAGTTTTGAAAACAAATATTTCAATTGTTATAAGTTTTAGAATCTCAAATCCTCAAACTTTAATAAAAAAAATTCAATTTTTTCAACGGTCTCAATGAATTCAACCGAAACATAACAACAATCGTAGCAAAAGTCTCGCATAAAAGGAGAATAAAATTGCAACTCCGGCGGATGACAAAAAATCACCAATTCAAAAGGGGCATATCATGAATATCAAAACATCCGTCCGTCTCGTTTGGGTCATCCGAAAGCATCAAGTGAATTGCGTTTGAAAGTAAAAAAAGCAACAACACGGAGGAAGAGAAAAAAATAATATTAACAACGAACCATTCTATACGCGCGTTTTGTTTCGCTGGGGCCCCACAAAATTGTAACATCATCCCGAAGCCGTGTCTTTTGTAGTTAGTTTTGAAGTCCTGGACCTTTTATTGGAGCTTGCAATCTGTCAGGGTCAGAGGTAGATAGGGGTGAGACAAAAAAAAATCAGAAACATTTTGAGAGGCTTTAAGTTGTAAGGCGATTGATTTAAAGCACTTATAGCCAGTTGGATTGAAATTATCCAACGAACATAGTTTCTGAAACTAAATGTGTATCCATGATACTAAATCAATAGAATAATCTAGTGGGTTATCTCTGTTACATTTAAACATGCATTGCAGAGATTACTTCGGCCAGGACAACCATGTGGTAAATACCGCAAAAGATACTGAAACAAACGAAGGAATAAGGCGTGGAGTTCCCTGTCAAACGCTTCATATGGGTATTTTTTTTTGTAAAAAAATAACTATGTAAAATCTTAAACTGTAAAAAGGTTAGATCTCACCAAATCAAGTTTCATCGAGGGAATACAATCTTCACTGATTCTTATCCGTTCGTCTTTAGTTGACAGGAGCAGGGCTGATGATGTTTTGAAGCCGTTTTGCAGCTTCTCGCGTTTATCCGGGGTATGAAATATCCACGGGATTTTCCCATTTGATACAGCGCACTTCACAATAAGTTAACAATATTCACATTCACAGTTATAATCAGCTGGATTCCATGTTCAACTAATTGTATTTATTCTATTTTTTACTTCTGGAAAAAACACTTGTTTTAAGAAGCGAAAATTTTGACATGTTTGCAAGGCAACGCCTACTTGAACCTCCGCTTCAAACCCGTAATCCTGCTTAGTGATTGGAACCTTGGCAATAGCAATAAACAAAAAAAATAGATTGGTTTTTGAAATTTCCTCCCCCGACAATACATTCCATCAGTCAGTTACGAATACCTCCGACGGTTCAGGCAGACCTGCAATTGTATAAAATCCTGGACACGGGCTTAAGAATGCAGCTACTTGTAAGATAAAAAAAATGGGAAAAAGTATATTTTGAGTGGTATAAGTGAAAATAAACAAGTGAGTGCTATTAGTAAAAATAAACGTGTAATGAAATAACACCGAAACAAAATCGATGAGAAAAATTAATTAAGCTGAAATAAGAATGAAAATGACAGATTAAGCGAGCCGAGAGGACAGCTTGATCATGTTCACAATTTCAAGCGAGTTGAGAGGACAGCTTGAAATTGAAAGGCGAGTTGAGAGGACAGCCTGAACGTATCGATAGAAATTTCAAGCGAGTTGAGAGGACAGCTTGAAATCGAGAGGCGAGTTGAGAGGACAGCCTGATTGTATCGATAGAAATTTCAAGCGAGTTGAGAGGACAGCTTGAAATTGAAAGGCCAGTTGAGAGGATAGCTTGAAATCAGAAGGCGGAGTGAAGGACAGTCAAAGTGTTTTATCTTGTGGGGAATCAAGCAGCGTGAAAAAGAAATAATTGGAAATTGAGCGAGTCGAGAGGACATATCTCATCAAATTGATGATCAGAAATTTAAAGCGAGTCGAGAAGACAGCTTGGAATTTGTAAAAAAAAGTTGGACGAACTGGAATATCTTATAAAATTGAATATCAAGCGAGTTGAGAGACAAGCTTGGGATAAGATTTAATTATGGGTCGAGTCTGAAAGCTAACATATAAGGACAACCACAATATCATATAAATTTGAAAATCAAGCGAGTTAAGAAAACAACTTCATAAAAGATTCAACTATGATGCAAGTCAAGAAGAAAGTTTGAAATTAGGAAAAGGCGTGTCGAGAGGATGGCTTCAAGAAGCTTGAACTAAACAATCACAAATGTACACATTTAGGAGATACCAGCACAATGTTTTTTTTTGTAATTTAAAGTGAGATGACAGGATTGCATTGATAAACAAAATTCGTAAAGACAGCTTCCTCATTTAAGGAATAAACTGAAGAGTGTCTTGAGAGGACAACTTTGGTGTCTGATCAAATAAATAATCAGGTGGGTCGAGAGAGCAGCATGAAAAAAATTATTGAAAAGAGTTAGGCGAGTCTAGAGAACGGCCAAAAAAAAACTCTTTTCGAATAGAAAGAAAGAACGCTTACTTCTTCGACAACTGCAGTTCTATTCAGGATAACTGACCAAATATTGTTTCCAAAAGCACAAAGAAGAAGTTCGATTACCAATACTTCATGCATTACTGTAAGAAACTAGCTTCTCTGCGTGAGCACTGGAGGAAGATAAATTGGATCAAAATGCACAATTTATGGAAAACAAAATTGACCTTATAAAGACATACACCGTCTTAGCCGATTTAGGCTTTACAGACTGAATAAATGATGTGGACAACTTAAGATTAACGTTTAACACCCAGTACCGAGATGGAAATCGAACCCATGCCATCAGTGGACCAGTGATTACCGTCTTACCACGTTAACCACTCGACCACCGAGACGTACAGAGAATGATGTGTGGTATTTCAGATTAAACAGTAATTTTGAGTTTCTTGTTGATTTCAAAATTTTATACAACGTGGTTTCATGTTAATTCAGGGAGGCAATTAATTGAAATTCAGAAAAGATTCAGCCATAGGCAGTGTTATAGAATTTGTTATTTCAGTTTTGACATTGTTTGCATTTTGGGAACAATTGACGCTTAAGCATAAGCTCTTCATACCTACTTCACATATATTTATTAATAGGAATCATGGCGGAAGCCAAGAAAACGAGTGTTCTTGAATCGGTTTTTTAAATTGTGATAATTGTTCTGTAACGTGTCCCTGTTTTCATTATCACATTTTGTTAAAAACTTTATAAAAAAACTGGCTGGTAAACGGTGGATAATGTGCAACACGAGACCCCATAGTGGTCATATCACCTCTTATTCACAACTCCTATCTCTACCTCCCCGCGGTGCCGGCTGGGGTGTGAGTAACCTAAGCGGAGATCGGGTACCCAACCCCGGTGGATGCTTTGGTCGCATGCAGACTGAGAAGGTGGCCGCACGCGTCTGTTCCCCAGGTCAGGGGCGGCGTGCAACAACAACCGAGCGTCTGTTCTCCAGGTCAGGGGCGGCTCAAACAGCGTCTGTCTTGCAGCAAGCGGCTGAATTTATGAAATGCGGCTCCCGCCAGCTAAGTCCAAGATGGCAGCCCCATCGCGGGATAGGGACTTTAGGCTAACAACCTACTGCTCCCGATTCATAACTTGTTACGGAATCCGAAAGAAATGACCGATCTGGAACTTTGGCGACGACTTTTAGCATGAAAACACGGACACGAATTGGAACTTGTAATGTTTTAACCCTTGCCCAACAAGGCAAACTGGAACAACTTGCTAGAGAGGCTAGCCGCCTCAAGCTTGAAATTCTGGGACTGAGCGAAGTCCGTTGGCCTAATACTGGAGAACACAAGACACAATCCGGGCAAGTCCTGCTTTACTCTGGCATACGAGGAGAACATGCTACTCGGGAACGAGGAGTTGGTTTCCTGTTAAGCCCGCAGGCCTACGCGGCCCTCATTAGATGGGAACCGATAAACGAAAGAATAATCGTAGCCAGATTTAGAACACGGGTTAGAAACCTTACAATGGTCCAGTGTTATGCGCCAACTGACGTTGCCGATTTGCAGGAGAAAGAGCAGTTTTACAGTCAACTAAACAGCGTGGTAGAGAGAATTCCGAAGGGTGACATTCAAATCCATTTGGGTGACTTCAACGCAAAGATTGGCTCCGACAATCAAGACCTTGAGTGCATCATGGGGCGCCATGGCCTAGGACAGATGAGCGAAAACGGAGAGCTGTTTGTAGAATTTTGTGGCAATAACAACATGGTGATCGGTGGATCGCTCTTCCCCCATCGACCAGCACATAAGGTCACTTGGGTATCCCGAGATGGCCGAACAGAAAATCAAATTGACCACATCTGCATCAGCCGAAAATGGAGAAGGAGCCTTCTTGATGTCCGCAACAAGCGAAGCGCAGACATTGCATCTGACCATCACCTCGTCCTTGGCGAGATACGACTGAGAGTTGCGCGTGTCCAACGGCGCGAGGAGAAAGTCGGGTGTCGATACGACGTCCGCCGGTTGGAGAATCCAGAGGTGAAAAGGGCATACGTTGAACAGCTAGAATCCCGAGCCTCGGAGCTGCCGACAGACGGAACAGTCGAAGAACAGTGGTGTGGAATCAAGAATGCCTTTATCACGACGAGCCATGGTACTCTCGGTAAAGTTTGTGGAAGAAGAAGTGAATGGATGTCGGATGAAACTTGGAGGATGGTCGATGATCGGAGAAAGGCGAAAGTCGGAATTGAGCGGGCATGTACCGGGTCAGCCAAAGCAGCCGCCCGCTTACGATATGCGGAGCTGGAAAAGGCAGTTAAACGAGCTTGTAGACGAGACAAGAGAGCCTGGACAAACTCCCTAGCCGAAGAGGGGGAAAGAGCCGCCGCCAATGGAGATATCCGATTACTTTATGACATTTCTCGCCGCCTCAGTGGTGCAAGGACTAATGCAAGAATGCCGCTGAAAGACCGAGCAGGTCAGTTATTGACCGATCGAACAGATCAGCTCAAACGATGGACTGAGCACTTCGAACAACTCTTCCGAGTCACGAATAGCGATGGCCAACAGAACTCGCAGCTTGAAGCGCCAACAGTAAGTCGCATAAATGGCGTCAACTCGGAAGCGCCCTCGCTGGCTGAAATAGAAGCGGCAATCAAAAACATGAAATCCAACAAAGCACCTGGGATCGATTGCATCCCTGCTGAAATGCTGAAAGCCGACCCTGCCCTGTCAGCACAAATGTTGCACCGTCTTTTCGCTGACATCTGGGATACTGCAACATTCCCGGCCGACTGGATGCAGGGTATCCTCGTAAAGGTCCCGAAGAAAGGAGACCTGACAGAGTGCGGTAACTGGCGAGGCATAACGTTGATCTGTACAACCCTCAAAGTACTCTGCAAAGTGATCCTGAACAGGATCCAGGAGAAAATCGACGCTACACTCCGACGGCAACAAGCTGGATTCCGATCCGGACGATCATGTGTGGACCACATCACAACGCTACGAATCATACTGGAACAAATCAACGAATTCCAGGACTCTCTTCTGCTGGTGTTCGTTGATTTCGAAAAAGCATTCGACCGACTTAATCATGAAAACATCTGGGCGGCTCTAAGGCGACGAGGGGTCCCAGAGAAACTAGTCCATCTCATCGAAGCACAATACGAGGCATTTTCGTGCAAGGTCTTGCACGATGGTGTTTTGTCCGAACCAATCCCGGTAACTGCTGGAGTGAGACAAGGATGTATCTTATCACCGCTACTTTTCCTCATCGTAATGGATGAGATTCTGACTGGATCGATCGACTGTGCACCGAACCGAGGATTGCCGTGGAATCCTTCAACAATGGAGCAACTGAACGACCTTGACCTGGCTGACGATATTGTTTTGCTCGCCCAAACACAACCGGACATGCAGAGCAAACTCGACGACCTCACCGAAAGTTCCAAGGCAGCAGGTCTCAAAGTCAATGTCGGAAAGACCAAGTCGATGGAGATCAACACAGGAAATCCCTCCAGGTTCATGGTAGCTGGGCAACAAGTTGAGAAAGTGGAGTGCTTCCAGTATCTTGGTAGCCAGATAACGCCTGATGGTGGTACCAGGAAAGACATCGAAACCCGGATCAGAAAGGCCCGATTTGCGTTTGCGAGTCTCCGAAACATCTGGCGGTCACGCCAGATCTCTCTACGAACAAAAATCCGAATCTTCAACTCAAACGTCAAATCCGTTTTGCTGTACGGGTGCGAAACTTGGTGCACATATGCGGTGACGACGCGAAAACTGCAAGTATTTGTAAACCGCTGCCTGCGGAACATCATCCGCGCTTGGTGGCCTGGCAACTGGATCTCGAATGAGGAACTACATCGCCGGTGTCATCAAAGGGCGCTAGAAATCGAGATTCGGGAACGTAAGTGGAGATGGATTGGGCACACGCTGCGAAAAGATGAAAACGAGATTTGCAGAGAGGCGCTTGACTGGAATCCAGAAGGTCATCGAAGAAGAGGCAGGCCCAGAAACTCGTGGCGGCGAAGCCTAGCCGCTGAAATCCGAACTGTCGACGAGAATCTTGACTTTGACCAGGTGAAGACGCTGGCTCCGGATCGTCAACAGTGGAGGTCTTTTACCACGGCCCTATGCACCGGTGGATCGGCGCGGGATCATTAACTAACTTATAAAAAAACGATTTTATAACAGTCTATTAGTAATTTTATTAATGTTATTTTGATTGGGATAGGAGGGGGATGTGTGAATGGATTAAATCGACACCGCGTTATTCGTCACAAGCGTGTACGCAGTCAGTCAGTCAGTCGGCTAGCGAGCGAGCGAATCGAGTAGCGTGTGTGATTCTCCCGGTAGTTCGTGAACAGTAGACTCTCTGGTTCTACTTCCGGGCTTCGGAGCTCCGGACCGGTCTGCACAGTAAGATTTGAGTGTCAAGGAACGGTAAGATACTTTATTTCAAAACTATTTGTTATATCCAATGTATAAATATAAGAACGACCATTCAGTTGCCAACTGGGCAGGTATCTAAACGTGTTCGTAATACCTGTTATAAAATAGTAACACTAAACTCGTCATTAATTTTCAAACAGTTGCGTTAGTGATAGACTTGTTCATCCAAATAAAGCATACACATACACGTCAAGCATTCATTTCATAATAGTTCACACGAAGCCATGGTGTCGGGTTTGTGGTTAGTTGCATTGCCGATTTGCCGAACTTATAATCTAAAGAATACAATTAGGCGCATACGTTGGCGAAACTGCGGTGAATCCGTACACATATGGTGGATTATCTACATACATACAGCTAGTTTTATAACTATTTTAATATGGTCATGAGAAATTCTTAGATTCTTGAGTCAAACATTTGTTTTCAGGTAGTTCTGAGAAACACTAGTCAAGTTTTTACTAAATATACTTTTTCAGTTGTTTCAGTTTTTCCAATAAAACATAAAGTTACAAGTTTGCTCCATGATATTGAAGCATGTTTTATAAAGGGACAGTTCTCGATCTAGATGTCAAAACAGGACACGCTCAGGCTAGATTCCGCATATTTGAATTGAAATTCCCCTTTTTACACATTTTTGATCAGTCAAAACAGACTAAAATGACAAAAATGACAAAATTGCCATAAATGACAAAAATGACAAAAATTACAAAATGACAAAAATCACAAATATGACAAAAATGACAAAAATGACAAAAATGACAAAAATGACAAAAATGACAAAAATGACAAAAATGACAAAAATGACAAAAATGACAAAAATGACAAAAATGACAAAAATGACAAAAATGACAAAAATGACAAAAATGACAAAAATGACAAAAATGACAAAAATGACAATAAATGACAAAAATGACAAAAATGACAAAGATGATAAAAATGACAAAAATGACAAATTTACAAATTTTACAGCATATTGATTTTATCAAAGTTTAAAAAGGTCATATTTTAGCTTTATTTGAGTTCTGGACGCATAGAATGTACTTTAGCTTTTTATGAAGGTTTATGCTATAGTCCTAACGAAGTTATGCTGACCATCATAAAGCTAAAATTGTTACTTGGTTTCCATCTGTCGGCAGTTCCGAGGATCTAGATTAAAGCTGTTCACCGTAAGCCCTCTTCACTTCTGGATTTTCAAGGCGACGGACGACTTTTTGCAACGGATTTTTAATGGAAATCTTTTGAAATTTTTTGAGTTTTGACGTATTTTTGAAGGAAAAAAAACGAATCATCATCAAAAGTTTTATGTGTGCCAAATTAGATCGTGTTGAGATTCGCCTCATCGAAGCAATCGATGAGATGAATAACAACACACGCATGGTGGTGTTATTAGAAATAAACAATCAAGAAATGTAACCATAGAGATAGTTTTAGTATAACGTAAAGTTAGAAATAATAGTATTCCAGTTTCTGCCCTCAAGTAGAACAAGTTTCTCCATTCCACTGTCAAAGTGCTTCACAACAGGTTATGAGCACAGCACTAGCGGAAAGGAGGAGAAGAAGCGGAATCAACAGTGGACAGTCATCCAGCCAGGAAGCCGATAGAAGGACAACGAGCCGAAGCCAAGGAAGTCGACGAGCTGGGAACCGTGGAATTTCTGTAGGACCAGGACCAATCTGGAAAGTCGTCGGACCAGGAAGCCGGGAGGTCGCCAAGCCAGGAAAAACGGTAGTCGTTAGACAGGTGCCAAGGGAGGTCGTTAGGCCGAATCCATTGCGAGCTGATCGGAATCCATAGGAAGGTCGGCGAGCCGGAAGCCCGAGGAAGGTCGTCGTGCCATTGGTGGGGCGTCGGGGCAATAGAAGAGCGTCGAGCCGGAACCAAACAAGGTCGTCGGGCCAGAGCCACTGGTAGGTCGTCGAACCGGAAGCCATGGTAGGTTGGCGAGCCGCTATCATGCAATGTTGTCAAGTCAGGAGCCAAGTGGTGGTTGACTTACGAGCGGGGTACCACGGAAGGTCGCCATGCCGGTGCCATGGAATGTTGTCGGACCGGAAAGCCAAGTGGAGGTCTTCGGACTGGAACCACTGGGAGGCGCAGGCCTCAGGAAAGGCGTCGAGGCGAAGGAGAAAGCTTCGAGCCGCATTAAGAAAGAGCGCTGAGACCAGAGCTATGGAAGATCGTCAGGCCAAAGCCATTGGGAGGTCGTCGTGCCAGATCCCGGTGGGAGTCGTCGAACTGGTGCCATGGAAGGTCATCGAGTTGCAACAGGGGTGAGAGCGTGTTCAAATGCGTGCGTTGAAGAGGAGTAGTCCCATCCTCAGGAGGAGACGCCGAAGGGAGTAAGGAGACTGCGAATGCGTGTGTTGAGGAGGAGTTTTGAGATTCGCCTCTTCGAAGCAATCGATGAGATGAATAACAACACACGCTTGGTGGTGTTATTAGAAATAAACAATTAGGAATTGATTATTATTTTAATGGCATGTGCGGCGGAATGAAAACTAGAGAGAGTTTATTTTAAAGAAATTTGAAAGAAAGGTGGATAGACAGGCATTAGTGCGCCAATAGGAGAAAGCTTGATAGGTGTTGAAATTTTAGGGTAGAGGGCATGTTTATGAAAAGCTCCCATGAATTGCTCCCGCCTTTGCTCTACACTAGCTAACTATACATGAGAAACTCAGAAAGAGAAAGCTCGTTTGAAGTGTGCGTAAAAACACGCTCTCAAACCACTGGGCACGCTATACATGGGAATTCTCTTTCTGAGTTTCTCATGTATAGTTAGCTAGTGTAGAGCAAAGGCGGGAGAAATTCATGGGAGCTTTTCATAAACATGCCCTCTAGCCTAAAATTTCAACACCTATCAAGCTTTCTCCTATTGGCGCACTAATGTCTGTCTATCCACCTTTCTTTCAAATTTCTTTAAAATAAATTCTCTCTAGTTTTCATTCCGCCGCACATGCCATTAAAATTATATCCCCCGCCGTCTTGATCTCCTGCATGTGCGCCGTTCAGGTGTTCATCGAAGTGCTGCTTCCACCTTTTGATCACCTCACGATTGTCCGTCAGGATGCCCCCGTCCTTATCCCGGCACATTTCGGCTTGCGGCACGAAGCCTTTGCGGGATGCGTTGAGTTTCTGATAGAACTTTCGTGTTTCTTGGGAACGATGCAGTTGCTCCAGCTTCTCGAACTCCTCCTCCAGGCTGCGCTTTTTCTCCTGGAAAATTCGGACTCGCTGCCTCTTCCGCTGTCGGTATTCCCCACATTTCGACGGGTGCCTTTTTGCACTACTGCCGCCCGCGCGGCATTCTCTTCGTCCATCACCCTCCTACACTCCTCGTCGAACCAGTCGTTCCGTCGAGTTCGCTCCACATAACTGATGACGTTCTCCGCAGCACTGTTGATGGTCTTGATGGTATCCCAACAGTCCTCGAGAGGGGCTTCGTCAAGCTCTTCCTCTGCCGGCGGCGCTGCTTCGACCGGTTGCGCGTAGTCTGCCGCGACCTCAGGTTGCATCTTCACCATCACCAGAGTTTAAGAATAAATAGAACGTAAAGTTAGAAATAAAAGTATTCCAGTTTCTTCCCTCAAGTAGAACAAGTCTCTCTTTTCCACTGCCCAAGTGCTGCATCAATAGATCGAAATAGTTTCTAGCAGGAAATCCGTTTATCACAATAGTTACCTACTAAATAAAACTTTTTCAGTTCTTCTTTGGTCTTTGTCAATATTTCACAACTTTCACTGAACCTTTCATTGAACAACTTCAATTCCGATCACCAGCAGCCATCAGCCGGGCACTAAACATTTTTCGCGGGAAGGAGCTGTAAATGAAACACGTGCCGAAATATCAATTTCATTGAGAACAATCCCCAGCCTTCCGATAATAATTTATATGATGAGTCCCAATCTCCTGCACTTTTTTCATCGTTTCACTTCAATTTATGTTTTTAAACTTTAATTCTAACAAAATTTTCGCGGACGAAAAAATATAAACGCGTGCGGCTGGCAAAAGGTATTGCCTACTACTCTCTTCCTTTTCTTATTTTCAAGTTCTCAAAACTTTTTTTGGTTTTTAGTTCATCAATTCCTACAGGCGGTTTAACATCTTAGTGCCCTTCGCGACTTTACAGTATCCCATAAAATAAATCTGTCATCAAATCTTAAACCCATTTTTTAAATATGATTTAAAAGCTTTTAAATTCATTCAGGCATGTAGATAAACATATTAACACGTTCGTCGCCACGCTCATTTTGGTAGTTTTACTAGCCGGTCCCAAAGAAATTCTCGGAGCGAGAAAGTGAAGGAGGAGAGCTCCTGCAACGGGTGGCTAAACTGAGCTAAGAGAGCGTCACCTGCTTTTTATGTGACGGGGCCTTACAGGAAATACACCCGCCACCCGAATATTCGGCCTAAATTGCATATTCTCCTCTAGCCAGGTTTGGATCCATTTCGAGGTATGTGATGTCATGGGCTTCAAGTGAAGACGCAGGCTTCGAATCGTGTCGATATATGTAGAGTATACTGTACTACTGCATTGTTTACATGAATTGACAGATGAAGGTTAGAACTAGAAAAATCCTCAAAAATCCTCAAAAACAACCCAAAATAGACTGTTGAAAATTTTCTCAATATTTATGGGTCACATTGTACTTCAGCGATGCAGTTGGCGACCAGTTATTGTAAAAAAAAATCCGGTACAAGTGTGTTCGATGTTTACTCTTGGGCTCGAACCCATGGGCATCGACTCATAAGGCCACTGCTTTGTCAACTGTGCTATATCATCCGACCTCTATCATAAACACACGATAAATTAAATACTTCAAGTATTTCAAAGAGTTTATTTGAAACAGTGATAAACTTTAAAACATCGTGATTGAATAAACTCCCATAAAACAATGATAAAGTTCATTGAAACCAAATGGCTTTAAATGTGTTACAATTGTTAATAATTCACTGTCACAGAATGTCACAGGTCTTAGGTCCTGTAATTAGGATTTTATTGATTGAAATTTTTTTTCATGATTTTCTCTCACTTTCGTAATGAATATTTGTTAACGGAGAATATCATTATTTTAGTTGTTTTTGTATTTTTCCCTCTATCAGTGGAAATATCCAAACCCACGAACATCTTCTAAAGTTTTTAAATTTTCGAACATACATTTCGCTCTCCCCGGATTTCGTTGGCTCTGGTCAGAGTCGGAGAACAACATTTGCCTAACAACATGAACCGAATATTCCGGAACATGTTCTCAGCAGCCAGCTGAACGATCCTTCTTCCGAAAAACCCTTCCACTATCAGTCAAAACATGGAACATATTAGGTATGTATGTAGGTTCCTGAACATTTTGCGAACTTGCTTTGGCCTGTCTGGCCCGGTTTGAATTTACCGATCATGTTCACCGCAAATAGGTTTGATTGGCTTTTTATGTTTTGACTGTGGTTCTGGATGTTTTGCATTTTATCTTGCTGTCGCGCCGTCTCCTTTTGCTGATCTCTAGGGTGATGGGATCAAAAGAAGACGAAGATTACTGTTCACCAGAGAGGTAAGGAGAACTTAGTCCAAAACTCGGTTAGCTTACCCTTGCACATTTCCCATTCTTTCGATTAGGCTTTTGTGTTCTCTCTTTCCACGAGAGCACCTTCAATCGGAATATCAGGGAGCAATCCGTCAGTTCGATCCAAACAAGCAAGGCAGAATTCAAAACCGCGAAAAGCGCAAACAGTGCGGATTTTCGACAAAAGAAGTTCACCGACACAAAATCGAAACCGAGTCAGACTCAGAACAAGGGCACAAAAAAAAACCCAAAACACAAAAGATGTAGGGAGCTCCAGTTCAAATCCTCGTGTTTCTCCCCGAAGAACTCCCTCGTCAAACGTGGAACATGTGCGAGATTGAGCAGCAACAGACGGATTATAGCTGGGCGAATGTAGGAATTGATTAGGTTTTTTCCCTTGAACTTAACTCGTTCGGCTGACAGTGTTTCTAACTCTTTGATTCTCGCTCCTGCCGAGGATTTGGATAATAAAGAAGACAATTTTCCCTTATCGAGATATCTTTCTTATGCAAGATCGAACAAAATTTTAGAATCCTTACTTGCGTTTTCACAATTCCAAATGTTTCAGTTTGACAAGTCTTCTGCTCGATTGGAATGACACAGCTGACAGAAAATCTAAATTTTAATCTGATATTTACCAAGGTGTGTATGTATAGGAGGTGTAACGATATGAGAAACTCCCGATTCAGCCATTTCGATTTGGCTACTATGGAGTTCGTGGAGTTTGTTTACTAACAAAGCCCTCAGTTCGAACAAATTTTCCGATGTTTACAAACAAACTCACTGAACCTCACCGCGCTCTCCTCGCATACTTACTGACAAAGTCAGAGAACCTTGTGATCTAATAACCTTGATATTTACTATAGTAAAGGTTTTTTGAAACACGAGATTCTTCGACTTTGACAGTAAGTAGGCGAGAAGTGAGCGGGGCTGAAATTTAGTTTTCATCTTTTTTGAAATATTGTCAAAATTTCCGTTTTTCGGCAGATTTGGGGAAAAAGTTACAAAAAGAAAACTGCAATAACTTTTTTCACAGAAGTCATAATTACTCGCGGTCTTCGAGAAAGTTTATCATGGCGTCAAAAATTTATGTTTCCATAATATATCTAATGTGCTACAGTTTTTCCAAAGAAGTGTATACATTTTTTTTAATGAATTTTATCTATTTTCAACAGATATCTCGAAAACAAAAGCTTAAAAACTCAACGCTCCAAAATTAGTGAAGAGAGGCTTTTTAATTTCGTGTTCTCTTTAATTTTTAATCATGGTTAATTTCTGGCCTTATCTGATATAGGTTTAGAAAATTATTTTTTAAATCTGGTGTTATATTTTATGTGTTTTTTTATATGCACTCATTTTTAAAGCCAAAGGTTACAATCTGGTTTTTGTCCGAAATGTTTTAATGGCATTTGTTTGCCTGGTGTTTGGGAAATATTGATTCAAAATTGTGAACAAGACTGCTTTGAATTATTTTCAAGCAAATTCTTAGTTAAGAATGAGAAACATAGTTTTGAATGATTTATTAATGACTTACCGGAAAAAGCATTGTTTTGAAACTTCATTTTGATTGACTTCGTTTTTAGTTTGTGTGTTGGCCAGAAATAAGAAAATGGTTGTAGAAATCTATTTTCATGCACTTTTAGTATTTTTATTATTTCTAGCTAAATTTGAATTTGTAAAACCCCCCATGGACGGGTCCTTCGCAAGGGCCTGATGGAAAGAACAAAATAAAATCTTCCCTCGATCGATTAAATTATCCTGAAAATCGTGATAAAATTAATATGGAACGAGATCACCACATTCTGGCCTGGTTATGTTTTACTTGAATCGAACCTGATCGGAAGGTTCTTACTGAAAAAACGATTACTATTTAGACAGCTTGAATTCAATGCATCCGTAGATTTGGTAAAAAAAACTCAATCACTTCAACTCTGAACGTAAATTTTTGTAAAAAAATAATTACAGAATTTTCACGACCGAAAATAAACGCATGTTACTCGTTATGACCCGCCTACTCTTCCCGTATGCTTGTCATCCGTTTCTACCACTTTCAATTTAAGAGCAAGTTCACTGGTGTTGCGAAAAAGTGATAGAAATTTTGACACTTTTAGCACATTTTGAAAATTGATGTCATGCAAAAACATTTTCAAGATCTCTGGCTTTCAAGTATTTTTACAACACGTGTTTTTTTGCGTATGCTGTGATGCAAAAATAGCAATATTTCCATCACATACGGTTGAAATAGAATCAGTACTGTAAAAAATACAACGCCAAAGATTTTGAAAACATTTTTGCATGGTAAAAGTTTCAAAATGTGCTACAAGTGTCAAAATTTCTACTACTTTTTCCCAACACGAGTGAACTTGAATTCGAAGATATTGCAAAGGGAACTGAACCGACTGGTTGCGGAAATCGATTTTTTGACTACTTTCATTATAAACTCATTTTCTCAAAAACTGTAAAATAATTCAACATGAAAATTGCTTCAATGCACAGTGCTCAAAAATGTGAAAAACTTGATCGTTGCTTAAAACTTTTTTGTTTTACATTTCATCCCCTAGGTGACTTCAACGAAATTTTACAATAAAATGAGCTCTTTAAGAAAATGTTATGACATTTTTAATTATTCCCCTTCGAGAGAGATAAAAAAACTAACATCTAAAACGTAGATCCAATCAAGGTGTGTATATATACAGGAGGTGTTACCGAATATCGAATTCCCGATTCAGCCATTTTGGCTATTTAGGCTATGCAACTATGCGGAACTCATGAAGTTTGTTTACCAACAAACCACAGAAAAGCTGAACAAATAATAAACAAACTCATTGAGAGCCCCGCTCACTCCTAGCCTACTTACTGTGAAAGTCGGAGAACTTCGTGTATCTAAAGACCTTGGATCCAATATCTTTGCTGTCTTCGACAAACTGGATTGAAATGCAAATTTATGAAATTTTGTCTTGAACGGCGAGCTTCTAAAATATTCATCTTTTGGGCAACAGTTTAAAATATGAAAATATATGAAAATCGATTTATTTGGGCAAGCTTTATCAAAATATTCATGAACATTTTTTCGTAATCCTAAAATACTGTGACGATTTATCCGGGGGAAGGACGTATTTCGATTTACGCTTGAACCAACGCGATACATGAGAGGACTCTACCGGATGTTAAAACTAGAATACCGGGAATTCCGGGTAAAAGAACCACGAAAGCGCAGCGAATGAAATGCGTGGTTTTCGTTTAGCTTTTCAATTAACACTGTCTTTTATTTTATCCGTCATAATGACATTTCCCAAACGGTTTAACGTTGTTGGTTTCTAATCGGTTCTTCTTGGACTTACGGTTTATCTTTAAATTCCGTAAAAATACGATTTAAAATCTGCTGATGTGTTATGATGTAAAAATATTTGTTCAACTGTATTCTTTTTGATTTTCATTAAGTAATTTCGTAGTTTTCCCAAATTCGCTCGGATATTGCCCGGATTTTGGATTGAAAATTATGAAATCAGATGCTCGGATTTTGCCTGGTTTTAAGATAAAATTTTTACAAATTGTCAAATGTGTCATAAACACACACACAAAACAAACATTATATTTTAATGATTTTCTGTGTTGAACCAATGGCTTTAAATTTATGCTAAATATAGGTTTTTTCCGTGTAAGTCAGTGAAAAAAAATAAACATTTACTTTTAGTTTTATATTTATCATTTTTTTTTGTAAAGTATCGCAGCGCTTATGTAATTACACCACTAAATAGAATCAAAATGAAATTTACTTTCTGGTGAATATAAATTTATTGATTTAATAAAATCCAGTGCAAAATTAAATTTAACTGCAAAAATATCTGAGAAATAGCAAATTGGCAAAAAGTTCGAAAAACAGATAGCTTTGAAAATTCTTCAGAAAATTCTGTAGTTTCGTGTTGGAAAATCTAAAAATTCAAAAATGTGCTAAGTTACGTCAATTTTTCAATCCTCTTTTCAAAATTTATCTGGTGTAACTTAAACAAATTTGACGGTTCATTGATTGGAAAGTACGGTTTTAACACCACTTTTTGCTACGAATTGAAAAGTGCAGCGGGTAAACCAGCCAAAGCCAGGTACTCTCAAAGGGCCTGCTGGCTGCTGGGTAACCAAGAACTTTACGGATAAATTACAGAAAACCGGAAATTTCATGTTTATTGTGATTTTATGTATGTATGTATGTAGGTAATCCACCATGGGTGCACGGATTCACCGCAGTTTCGCCAACGTATGCGTTAATTTGCATTCTTTATATCAATTGTTCGGCCTATCTACAATGCAAACAGCCACATACCCGACACCATGGCTTCGTATGAACTGTTATGTAATGAGTGTTACGTGTATGTGTATGTGTTATTTGTAGAACGATCAATCAGTTTCGCAACCGTATAAAATTCATAACATTTCCAGTGTTATGAATCTTCGACAGGTATTCCGCATACGTGTAGATACCTGCCCAGCTGGCAACTGAGTGGCCGTTCAAAAATAATTTATTTAATAAATTGAATTGTTGAAAAATTATGAAATCTTACCACTCCGTGAACTCTTACCTTTTCATACTCCACCCTAAATCTTACCAGTTGTGTTAAAGCTATAGCTTAATTTACCGACTTTTAATCCGTTTCTAAAAATATTAATGAAAAAAACATATTATTTAGTGGATAATCAGTCAGGATACTCTACTGCACTTAAAAATTTAAAGCTATTGAAAGCAATTAAAATTTATAATTCCAAGCTTTGATATTTTTATTCTATTTGGTAAAAAATTTCAATTTAACGGTAATTCTGGTTGTTCTTATATTTGTATATACATTTAAAAAAAAATCAATGAACTTTACCATTTTATGAAACCCAAATCTTACCATTTACTGTATCTACCTTATCTAACCTTTACACATCTCAAATCACAACGCAGCTTTAAACTCAACCCCATTTTTTTAAATGTAATTAAAATTCCAAATATTATGTTGAGTTGTCATGGTTTCTGTAAAGAACCTTCAACTATGGTGTTTAATTGTTAATTTAGGTTTTATGATGACATTTTGGAATTTATCAATTGACGTGACGATTACTTTTTTTTCAAATTGAAAACTTCAATAAAGGAAATTTACGAAAAAAAAAACTTACATATTTCATAAAATTGCAACCTTTAAAATATAATAAATCTTAATCGAACAATGCGTTAAATAGGAAGCAAATGTCGGTTTAACATTTATGGTTCCAAAACAAAATCACTGAGGAGCAGTGTCTTTGCTGCCAATATGTTTGAAAAAGTCATTTTGCACGATTTCGGTTTCCTGAATACGTAGCATTTGTCAGATTTAGCATAAAATCACTTTGAGTGATATATCGAAAAAAAAATCTGTCTACCTTAGCACCAATATTCGAGTAACAATTTACTCTACAATATTAAAAAAAATATTTTTCTCTTATGATATGGAGAGCATAATAGCTCTTTTTATCTTTGCATACTAGCTAAATTTTCAATTGCTGAAACATTTTTATATCTTAATATCTTAACCCTGTTAAAAACTATTTTGAGATTATGTTTCAAAATTTAAAAAAAAAACTTCAGTTAATATTTTTGATTCAACATGAATTAAGTAAACAAGTGATGTTATGTTGTATGTGAAATGATGTTTAATAGTGCTTCAGTATGGTGTTCGATTATTTACACAAGGAAATAAATTATATTTTGTAATTTTCCTAAAGAATCTTTAAAATTATTTTACATTTATACGCCTGCAATTAATTGACAAAAAAAAAGTGGAAATAAGTTTTATACCAGGCGGAGTTGGGCGGAATCACCCTAGCACGAAATGAAGAATTACTCAATCCGAATGTCAAATTCTGAACTCGCAGTATCTATTCGAAGTCGTAGCAATTATCAACAACACCTATTACGTGTCTTTTAAGCAAATTTAGTTCAAATGATTCCTAACAGCAACGTTCTATCGGGCACATGAAACCATTAGCAACCCGACGTTTAGCTAAATGAACAAAGTACCCACCCGAATAAAATGGGAAAGAACAGTAAAGAAAAAAAACCCACTAGGTATAACTGGTGGTGATGAATTTTGAAAAATCATCGATTGCTGCGATCAAACCATCGTGTGTGTGGGCGAAGTAAAGAAAAATAAAACATTGAGCGTTTAATTGGAAGGTTTCTTCGTTAAAATATTTCGTGTCCAACTTCTATACAAATCTTTAGAAAACACTTTTTTAGAAGCTCGAATAAGGAAATGAAAAGTGGAAAATTCCATAAATGTTAAGGAACAAGCTCACCGGATTCTCCGTTCTGTTGAATTCCGCCGCTCGCGCGCTTTTGGCTGCTGATTTGCTTGCAATCGATTGGCTTCATCATCCGATTTCTTCACAATTTTTGCACACATTTCAGCACAACTTTGTTTCATTAATCACTATGCTTCTCAAATAGATTAGAAGAATAGCAATACCCAAGCAACCAAAAGTTCGGATAACATTCCTCTATCAGGTTTAATCAGCTTAATCGAGTATGCTAATACAACTTCTTTTCAGCTCAATTTTTAAGTAGTTAAACGAACTTTAAAGTTGAAAAAAAGTTCGCATAAATCGCCAAACAACTTCTAACCAGCTTCAAAATCCACTTTATAAGCAGCATAAAAAATTGAAAAAAATACTCTTTTGCTCCTTCAATTGCCTTCTCAAGTCCGCTTATTTGATTCATATTAATAAACCATATTTGTTACTAACTCACATTACATTTAAAAAACATGTTCTTACCAAGCCTCGAACCCGAGCTCACCGCTTGAAAGTCGATATCCATACTCGTTGCCCTATATGAACATCATGAGTAGGCAACGATTTTACTCGATGTGATGATTTTCTTTAAAACGACTTTCAGGTTTTTTATTTCTACTTAATTCCCACTTTCAAGCTGTTAAAAAGTTCTTCCGGAACTTAATGTGTACTTCATATAGTTGTTTCCCAAGTAACGATGTGTTTATTTATGCAAACACGTGTTGAAGTTCGAAAAAAGTAGATTTTAGCCTTTAAATCTACTTCAAAGTTTCTATAATACGACGTTGCTTTTGAACGCCCGTTGGAACTAATTAAAAACTTTCAAGTTTACAAAATAGTACAACAGAGACTTTTTACGAACTATTGAACTGTACAAAAAGATTTGCAACCCTTTGATAGCTACTTGATTTTGAAAAAAATGAGAAGTACGTAACAAGTAGATTGTTTTTCTTCATACAAACTTTCAAGTTCCCAAAAAGTAGAAACAGAAACCAAAACAGTACTTTAAAGCTTTTTTTGGGTATTGGCTGAACTTGATAAAGAATGAAGTTCCATGGACCTCGAAAAAGCATTTTGAACAGCAAAAAAGTACCACAGAACTTTTGTACAGCTATATATGAACTTATTAGTTCGTTCCTTAAGTGATATTCGAACTTTTGGTTGCTTGGGTATCTTCATGTTTATTGTGATTTTATTGACATTTTTCTGTGGCGTGTTGTCTTCGTGTATAAAGCAATGTTTTGTCTGTAATGTGGCGTGTAAAAGAGCTCACTAACCGTGGGTTTGCTGCTTTAACTGCAGAAACTGCGTCGCGACGTCGTAGTTCCGGAAGCAGAAGGGCGTATCGACGGGGTACCGAAACCGTCGGCTCCAGCGGCGTTGCTGGACTCAGTCGTTGCAGGCGTCTTCCTTCTTTGGCTTTTAATCGGCCTGCCCTCGAGAGTCGAGAGTGCTTCGTATCCGGACAGGCCGAGAAGGGAAGTCCTCCTTAAGAGTTAGGGATCCGCAGAACCCGAGGACGAAGATGCTGGTCCTTTACGTGTTAGGCGCGATACCATGAAGGGTCTGCGGGCCGAACCGTGACAAAGAAAATCGGGTATCCGGGTGAATTCCGTGGACGTTCACAAACACTATACAGGAACTTGACTTCCCACACGGACGCCTGGTACAGAAGAGAGCGAATTTTCCGGAAGCAAGCTTCCTTTTCGCCTTCCATTTTCTCTTTTTTTTCCTTTTTTTCCACCTCTGTGAATAAGGCATTTCCCCACTTTTCATACGAACAGCTGATTTCTCATGTTTACAATTTTTGGCACCTGGTGGTAGGGTAAAAATAACAACAACACTACGCATGTTCAATGGCCGGATAGTAACGAAACCAAATTGGCGGTGCAATAGTAATGGTTTTGCAAATTTTTTAATTTTTTAAACTACCTAAAATTAAATAACTGTAGACATGAAATACTTTGAAGGTAATGTTGATGTAATGTAATGTTAATTTGAAAAAATAATTTCTTTTAAATAAAAATAATTGAACAGTGCTAATCTCCAAAGTTCAAAATGGCGACCAGTAGGTGTTTACATTTTTCAAAACAAAAACAAAAAGCTACCCTACCACCATCTGTCTCAGGAAATACTCTATTGACAGCAGCCGGCAGTAAAATGTAGCCTACTGTGGTGCTATCTTGTTGTGAGGCTAGACAAGGAACATGAATTTTCTAGAGCTAAACATATAAAACTACAAAATGAAAACAAAAATCAAACGATTTGTAACCAACTGGTTACATTTCTTACATTTTTTGTGGTCATGATCTTAATAAAATTAAAAAAAAAATCCTTATGTGTAACGTATAGCTTTCACTCTTCAGTTGTCAAAATGCTGTCCAAGGAAGAAGAGCAGCGTATCAAAATTTTGCTCGCGCATCGCAAAAATCCGAGCTACTCGCACGCAACGCTGGCAAAATCGCTAAAACTTGCCAAATCAACCGTTACAAATGTAATCAAAGTGTTTGTCGACAACCAGGATCGGGGGGAAATCGAAAACCGGAAGCCGCTAAGACCACAAAGAGAGTTTCCGGTAGTTTCAAGTGAAACCCTAACCTCTCTCTCCGAGATGCCGCAAATAAGCTGGGTGTATCGTCTACAACCGTGCATCGAGCCAAAAAACGAGCCAGACTATCGACTTACAAGATGGTAGTGACTCCAAATCGCGATTAAAAACATAATACGACGATGCTGACGAAGTTTGACTGTGTGGTAATGGACGACAAAACCTACGTCAAAGCCGACTACAAGCAGCTTCCGGGACAGGAGTTTTTTACGGCAAAAGGAAGACGAAAGGTAGCAGATATTTTCAAGCACATGAAAATGTCAAAGTTCGCGAAGAAATATCTGGTTTGGCAAGCCACCTGTACCTGTGGCTTGAAAAGCAGCATTTTCATAGTTTCCGGGACTGTCAACCAAGAAATTTACGTGAAGTAGTGTTTGAATTAACGTCTTCTGCCTTTCCTGAAGAAACACGGTTGTTCCGTACTGCTTTGGCCTGATTTGGCATCTTGCCATTTCGGTGAAAAGGCCATGGAGTGGTACGCCGCCAACAACGTGCAGGTGGTTCCCAAGGACAAGAACCCTCCCAACACGCCAGAGCTCCGCCCAATTGAGAAATACTGGGCTATTGTCAAGCGGAACCTAAAAAGACCAACAAAACTGCTAAGGACGAGCAGCAGTTCAAGGCAAACTGGCTTTCTGTGGCGAAGAAGGTGGACAAGGTGGCTGTACAAAATCTGATGGCAGGGGTTAAGCGTAAGGCCCGGCAATTTGGATTTGGAAAAGCGGAAGCCTAACTGAATATTTTTCCTGAATTTTATACTAATTAAACTTGAAAAATAAATTTAATTTGATTTTTTAAATGAACGATTTCACCGATTTACACGCGTTTTCCCTTGACCAAATTTTGACCGTATCACCCTTTATTTACACTTTACAGTCTTCTTTATGAAGCATGTTTTTTCGGATCTTAGCCTTTGAACAACGGAAAACAGAAGTGTTGTAGTTGAATATTGTCCAAGAAAACATATTTGAGTTACATTACGAGGTTTCCAAAACGATAAATTGTGTAAAAATCGATTGGAGAACAAAAGAAATATATTGGTTTTAGTAAGAAGTGTCAAATTGACACTCCAAAGACTGTAACGGGTAAAAATTTCAGGGACGGATGAGGGTTAAAAAAGTAATCCCCAAACCCTTAGGTGAATAGCTCCGGCGCGATGCACCAACTGCTGCATCGCAACCTTGCCGGAATCAACGGATTGCAAGTCGGCGACCAGCCAGACTCCCGAAAATGCCGCAGACACCGGATTTCCCCATCCCTGTTCGATAGGGATCCCCGCTTCTTGTAGGATATGCATGTATCGTATCGTAGGTTGATGATGCGCGGCCATAAATTAGGTTCGGAATTGACATCTCCGAAGGGGCAGGGCTGATTTTAATAAGTTTTTGCGCTCGGGATGACGAGCTGGGAGCAAAAGACGAATTCGATCTCATATGTTGGTAGCTGAAGTCCCTGCATGTTTAAACAGATGAGAAGGGCAGATCGGGGCCAACAGAAGGAAAAGTAGTGCGGTCAATCGCTAAAAAATGCTTTAAAACAGGCATAGCAATTTCGATCGCTAGCCGGAGGGTATTGAAGGCGAAGATGGCGAGAAGATTCGACTTTCGCGAGGAACTTGGTGGAAGACAACATCCTGCAAATAATCGGAGGATTTTGTTTTACCAATTTTGCGATAGAGCCGGACCGGTCAAATCCATTCTCGGATGGGAATTGAACACACACTCAAAGAGAACGAGATAGATAGAACCTATAGCAACGGCAGCTAATGTATTCATGTGCGATTCCCGAATTGCGGATGATTGCTCCTGCCTGGAACAAAAGTGCCCCGGTGTAATGTGCAGGTTGGATGAACCATCAAAAGGCGGCAGCAGCAACAGCAGCGTCGAAGTGATGCAAAATTTATGGCAATCATGTGCCTTAATTGCCAAACGATTTTCGCAGTATAATTACTCTTTCCGATCGGACGCGCTCCTCGAAGGCCACCGACCGACACCGGAAGACGCGGAGAGATTCCTGCCTGCCAGCTGAAAAAGTACCACAATCATCATCACCATCATCATCGAACGATACAACAAGATTGCCCCCAGGGCGAAGGTGGAATAATTTCGGCTGCCGTCGATGGATTCCGATTCGGGGGCAATTGGCGAAAATTGAAATCCGGGGAACCGGAGACGGAGGTATTTCGCGGAATTCTTCGAATGCTCCGGAGGAACTGCCAAATCGAGATAATAACTGCAGGCTGCCGAGCAGATGCCCGGAAAGTGTAGCTTAGAGTGCGGATGAATAGTTTTTCATTGTGTTGCTGTCTTATGTTGCTCAGTGGAAAGCCCGATTAGTTTGAAAAAAAAAAGATGATAGAAAAATGTACTTTTGAGTAAACTGATCATCGGAATTTACAACTGCCAGAATAAACAGCAGTAATACGAGTTTTCTTAGTTGATGAATGAGAAAATTCTCAAAAATGGTTTTTTAAACGCACGTCATGCTCAACGTTGATTTTGCATGCAAATCTAGGTACCGTAAACTGAGGGAGCTTTGTTCACTTTTTTCATTCATTTTTGAATATTTTGGAAGGGTTGCTTTATCGTAATACCTAAAAGCTTTAAAACACCTACTGAGGGGAGGAGTATTAAAAATGATCATTGATTGCAGTTAATTCAAACGACATTGGTGGTTATAATTAAATGTTTTTTACAAAACCAGATTGATCACTATGGTTTTAACGTATCTCAACATCTTCAAATTTATTGTTTTGATTTCATTTAGCACAGAAAGCTCAAAAAATCAATAGCTATAATTTTTTGTTTGGACTCAATTGAATTTTTAACGTTTTCTTTCAAAAACAAATATACTCAAAAGGTGGACAATGTTGTTGCATACATTTAGGGGCAAAAATTTAAAACAATTTAATTATTTTTTGGCCTCAAAGAAAAAAAATTGAAATTTTACCTTCATGCAATTCCCCAAGTCTTCGCACTGTTCTCATGTCCTTTTTTCTTCAAGCTTAAAAATTTGATAGGGTTTTTAGCCATTTTTTTCTAAAAGGGCTTTTTCATAGAAAATAACCCTTTTTTCAATATCCAAAATTTATCATCAAATGACCATAAAAATAACACTTAAACTAAACTTAAAACAAAAAAAAAGTTGAACTTTCACATTCAATAACCCGTTTGCTTCTAAATGCTTAAATTTGATCAGGAGAGATGTTTGTTTTTGAGCCTTCGAAAACCAAGATATTTTAAGATTTTAAAATAACATTTTAAGTAACATAAGAAATCTCCTAACATAAATGAAATTTATATTATTTGTAACTCAAAATATAGGCTTTCATACGTAGCAAACAGTTTTCAGATATTTTAACTTTATACTTAGTTAATGATAATTATCTGCAAAAATTTCATGTTGATCAAAGTTCCCCCAGTTTACGGTACCTAATAATTTCGTATTGTCGTTATTTTGCTGGTTTTGTCGTACTGACTTTTCAGCAAAATTACCAGCAGTTTAAATTGCTGGGATTCAGTAACCCAGATTGCTGGAAACCAGCTATTTCTTTCAAAACCACCAGCTGTATTTGGTAGCAAATTTTTATTTCAATTCGAATTAAATTTAATTTAGCCTGTGCACTAGACTGTGTTGTCGATTTGGAGTCATTTTTGAATTTCTCAAACCCTGGGGTCTAAAAAGCTTTGTTTTGGTTCAAAACTCATCCATGATTTTTGTAGAATTTCTAAGAAACGAGAAATCAAACTAATTTTTGTTTCAGGTATTGGATGACTACTTTTAATGCAATACTTCGTGAGACCTCAGCAGTAATGAAAATTGAATTTATTGTTTCCAATGCCAAAAGGCATACCCCTGTTAAACAGCTAATAATTTTTCGGTCTAATGAGATACGAAATTTCGGTCTTCGACAAAGTTGTTTCCTTTAGAGAATTAAAAAATTGGCACAAAAACTATTAGTAGGCTTGGTTTCACAGAAAAAAAAATTAAGATTGATTTTTCATTACAAAATATTACAATTTGTCATAAAAACCTAAAAGTTCAAAATAACTTATGTAAGCGTTACTTAGAAATAGAAAAGTTTTGAGCCAAAACGAAGCTTTTAGACCCAAAGGTTTGAGAAATTCAATAATGACCCATAATCCACTCAGTATATAGTGCAAATAACAAGCATATACACTGCCGACCAAAAATATGAGATCACCCGCTAAAAAAACATGCACATTTTGATCGTTCTTATCTCAGCCGTCATAGGACATATTGCAAATCTTCTGATCTCATTTTAAAGATAATGAACAATAACAATTTCGAAGGTTTTTTGCCCAATGATAATGTTTTAGTTTTGTACCCTAAACTTAACCTAAAGTAGAATATTTAAAAAAATAGCACTCAATATTCAAAGCCGTTTATCTCGGGATAGGGTGGACCAAATTTCAAAATTTGAGTTGCATTACAATCCTTATTCTTTACTTCTCAAACATAAGGATTGTAATGAAACTCAAATTTTGAAATTTGGTCTACCCTATCCCGAGATAAACGGCTTTGAATATTGAGTGCTATTTTTTTAAATATTCTACTTTAGGTTAAGTTTAGGGTACAAAACTAAAACATTATTTCTGGGCAAAATACTGCCGAAATAGCTATTGCTCGTTATCTTTCAAATGAGAATCAGAAGACGGCTGAGATAAGAACGATCAAAATTTGCATTTTTTTTAGCGGGTGATCCCAAACATTTGGCCCCCAGTGTATAACGATTATTTTTATCGATTTTTCAGTTATGCTCATACAAAATTTCCTATGCTGGAATATTTTGTTCAACTATTACCACCCCCAAATTGAGCAATTTTTATTAACTAGAATAGAGATGTACCGAATAGTGGTATTCGGCGAACGGCCGAATACCGAATATTGACCTTTTCAACTATTCGGCCAAACGAATATTCGGCCGAATATTCGGCCGAATATTCGGTCGAATATTCTATAGCGTTTTCAATAAAAAAAAACTTGCGCGATTATTTCAATGCTTTCTATTTCTTCCATATTAATGCCCCTCATGTTTATAGTCGACTATTTTCAACCAGATGATATTATCGGATGATGTTTTACAAGATATTTTTTAAGAAGGGGTCTTTCTGATTTTAAAATGCCACCAATAACTGAAAAGACATCAGATGACCAGTCGCTTCGAGGGCGTTTATCACTAAAGCTATTGCGTTCCTGTGAAATCTGGGATAAAACATGTCGAAACAGGTGCCAAGCTATTTGAAATAGCTTCTCTGATATTGAATTAGATGAAGGTCGAATATGAGCAAGATATCTTTAAAATAGTTGTTGAAAAGATAGATTATCTTTAACCTTAAGCAAACCATACTTTCAACCACACGTATTCAGACGGTCAGGCAACCAGACCGATTTTTTGAAAAAATAAAAACTAAATGGAGCAAAATTAATGTATATTTTGAAATTTTTGATAAATTGAACACAAAATCTATATAGTTTTAGAGGATTTTGAGTTTTTAATTTAATTTAGCAAATAATCTGAATAAATCCGAGCAAACCTCGGGAAGTATTAAACAATATCTGGACATCCCGTCATGATTTGACTTATCTGGATTCTTTACTGGATTTATGGGCAAGCCAGAATATATCCAGAAAATCTGGAATAAACTTTAACCAAAGTATAAAGCGATACCGTTCAGCATTCTTCTGTACGATCTACAGTGAAATATACGCGGATACACCTTAGATGTTTTGCTGAAACCATATGTTTTTTTTATGATTGTGTAGCTTTAACAATATTACTTTTGGATATTTTATAAATTATCAAAAATTATTCGAGAAATTTACAAGTCTGTAGTAGATATTCGGCCTATTCGGCCTATTCGGCCGAATACTTAGCTCAACTATTCGGTGAGCCGAATATTCGGCTTAACGGTTTTTTGGCGATATTCGGCGCCGAATATTCGGCCGACCGAATATTCGGTACATCTCTAAACTAGAATTTCAGAATACGAGAGGAAAAGTTGGCTTTTCTGACATTTATAGCGAAATCGGTAGAAACGCCGTGGAACAGAAATTTCAAAATATTTTATTATTTGCAAATTCGGACAGAATGTTTCGACTAACTTCATTTTTAATTGATTTTTCACAATTATTCGAGGGTCAGTGAACACTTATCGTAAAATGAAATATTAAAAGTAACGATCCTGAGGACTAGTGGTGCCCCATTAAAATCGGTATTTTCAAGCCCGAAAAAAACGGTGTTCGGTATGAAAATTCCAAAAATCAGTATTAGGGTAAATGATCTTGAGCGGAACTAATTGGCTCAATTCGACGCCACTCGGAACAGTTGATCTAGCGGTATGGCTATGGGTTATATCCGAACAAAAAAAAATTCAGATCAGCGGATAGATCTTGGTTTTGCTTTCTAATGATGATTTTTAGAGTATTTTAGAGTAAAACCTAATAACTCTAGAGCTGTTTTACTGAAGTAAGAATTCTGATCTTGAGCGGAACCACGCTGATCTTGAGCGGAACTAAAATATGATCTTGAGCGGAACCATTTTCTTCTGTCAACATCTTTAATAGCTCTTATTCCTAATACTTGTGTAACTGTGAAAACTTCAATTAAATTTCATCTTTGAAGATTTTAAAGTTTAAAAATTAATGTTTTTACGTTAAAAAATGAAACTTAGCGTTCCAAAGCTGTTCTCAAAATATCCGCTCAAATGTATTTCTTGCTTAAAAAAGTCCAATTTTCACTTTGATTCACTGTATCCTATTTTGAAATAATCGATTCTCTAAACACAAGTTTTAGTTTTTTTTTTAAATCTAAACAAATTAAATTCGTTAGTATATTTGATTGATTTTTTGAATGTGTGTGTTTAGGATCATACTGCCCCGAACAACTTTTAAAGTTAACGACAAAGTTAGTAATACAAAAGAAGATGCCTTAAATTACAGATTTGGTAAAAAAAACTGTACATTGCTCTAAATCTACGTTTTTGAGAAAAAATCTGATTTTTTTCATTCCCTAATCCCTTAATTCCTTTAATTTTATTGGAAATTCATGATAAATTGGGTCATTTTTATATTTTAGTTGGGAAGCTTACGTTGAAAATCTTTTCATACTTTTTCTTTTATATTTTAGTTGGGAAAAATCAGTTAACGTTGAAAATTTTTTAATACTTTTCTAATTCAAAGTAAGAAACCTTAATTTTATATTGACCAAAAAAAATTAAAATTATGGAAATCCATTCGAAATTTTAAAAAAAATCTGTAAAATCTGTAAATATTTCAAAATATCGTGTTCTGTGACACAGATGCTGTGATAAAAGTTTCCTCAAAATTCTGTGAAATAACAGATTTTACTCTGATTTCGGCAACCTCGCTCTTAGCAACTTATTCATAGAATAAAGTTTAAAATAAACTCCAGTTTCTTATGAATCACGTTAATATTTATTTGTATTCAAAATTTATGGAAACATTAATTATTTAGCTCAATTGATAAAACAATTATTTCTCAAACCGATTTCCAGTTCGAGCTCAAGTGTAAAGTCAAACACAAGGGAATCGGATAGGTTTCCAATACCAGGCCACCAATTGAATCGTGGAGTATTATAAAATAGCTAACCCGGTGTGCTTTGCTACACTTTGTTAAACTGAAGGAATGTGTGTAAAAACAATTTGAATTTTTTTTTATTTGATAGTTTATCGTTTTCAATTTGAATGTGAACATCTAAAACAATCTCTTTAAAAGAAAGCTACTTCATGAAGTACGAATAGTAATGGCAATGAAGATTGTTCTTATTCTGAAATAATGACTTAACTTTATTGGCTCCATTAGTTCTCGAATTATGCCAAAAATATGTAGCCTTTCTCCTCCTTCTCGTCGTTCAAAAACACATTTCTTGTACCCCAAAAATTAAACTTTTTGTGTGCCAAGTTTAGTACGCTGTAGCTGTGACACCAATTAATTAGTTTTTGTTCTATTCGAACATAATTTTACATCTTTTTTCCCTAAAGCTGATATAATAAGAAATATACAAAGTTGCTACATACATTCAGGGGTAAAAAACTGCGTGTGAGACATTCCCAACAAACACTTTTTGCTGAATTAACGCTGAAAAAATATCGTGGTTCAATTTTTAATGTGCAATCTGGCTGAAAGAAGGCCTCAAAAATTCACTAATTCACGTGTCTTCAGCCTTTAATCATCTTGATCTGGAGAAGTTATTCAGCAAACGTCATTAAACGTCAATTGACGGATCAACCCAAGAAAAAAGCAAAAAAAAGTGTCTATTCGATGTTTGCCACCCACTTTTTCCCCTCTGTGTTGTTTTTTTTTTTCGTTTCAACTGCCCCGACTTTTAAACCTCCGGCTTGTTGGTCGCATGCCGCAGTACGCAGAACCAATCATGAAGTCTGCGGCGCAATGAAAATTTGTCGATCTTAAGCGACCAACATGCCTCTCAACCAAAGATTTTTTTAAATAAGTGTGAGAGAAATGATCTTTTTTTCAGTTTTGGGCATCAAAATAAAATTTTTGAGAAAATTTACTCTTTATTTAAAAATTAAGGTAAATGAGAAGTCATAAAAAAATCGCTCATTGCATAAGGAAAACAAAAATTCCCCTCATTCCAATCAAGCCGCCATCATGCAGGGCAGTTTTACCACAGTTCACAGTCTGTCAAATTCCAATGGTAGCGAATGGTTGAACAAAGCCTGAAAAAGTGTTATGGAAGCAACTCTTCAACTCATCCCATTGCACAGTGGTGCAGAACATCAATCTAGCTGTACGAAATTAATAGCGCCCAGGGATGAAAAGATAGACATTTGACGTCTTCAGCAACATTGTTCAGTTTTACAAGGAGCATATTCTAGTATCAAAATTTTTGCCGAGGGGTCCACCGATAGCGAGATAAAAATGCTAACTTTTTTGTTTTTCAAATTAGGGCTTTGATGTCTTCGACGAAGTTGTTTATCTCATCAAAATACATCAGTTTGTTGAATACGTCAAAGTCCTATCGCATCACCCTCAGGAGTTACAGTCAAAGTAAAAAAAATCTCTTGAAAAAACAGTTTTTTGAACCTGACACGTTGTAGATTGGATAAAATGGTTCGCTGTCTTTGAAACAAAGTTGTAACAAGCCACGATCTACAATTGTCTCATACATTATGATGGGTTTAGAAGTTGCTGAAGCTCTATAGAAAGCATTTAGTGTATTTTAATGGTAATTTTGGAAGGCTCGGCCATCGAAAAAGTGCACATTTTCGCAACACCCCCTTTTTCGGGATTATTTTTGATGATAAGCGGAACCATTTCCATTTAAAATTAGTGCGGAAATCGGTGGAACTAGTAGAGATTTGAATGATTGAAAATACACATTTTATATAGAAATTACCTATTTTACTTATAGAAAAAAATGTTAAAACATTTAATTGACTAATAAAATGTTTCAGTTTTCTTTTATATATTTTGTTTTATTAAAAGGCATTTAAATTCGATTAAAACTTATGACTCAACAAAAGACAAAAGCAAATTGCTTGTTAGATTGGTTGCTTGGATACAGTAACTTGGAACCAGTTAAGCAGTTATATTGTAATGGCAAAAATCTATTATTCATTTAAGTGATATCAAATACTTATTTAGTGCTCTACCAAATTTAAAAGATAAGTTCCATTAATTTGTTTAAATGATTTGGAAAATCTAATTTAAATGCCTTTTTATCATACAAAATATATAAAAGAAAACTGCATCACTTTATTAATAGATTAAATGTTTTAACGTTTTTTCTATAAGTAAAATAGGTAATTTTTACATAAAATGTGTATTTTCAATTATTCAAATCTCTACTAGTTCCACCGATTTCCGCACTAATTTCAAATGGAAATGGTTCCGCTTATCATCAAAAATAATCCCGAAAAAGGGGGGTGTTGCGAAAATGTGCACTTTTCGATGGCCGAGCCTTCCAAAATTACCATTAAAATACACTAAATGCTTTCTATAGAGCTTCAGCAACTTCTAAACCCATCATAATGTATGAGACAATTGTAGATCGTGGCTTGTTACAACTTTGTTTCAAAGACAGCGAACCATTTTATCCAATCTACAACGTGTCAGGTTCAAAAACTGTTTTTTCAAGAGATTTTTTTTACTTTGACTGTAACTCCTGAGGGTGATGCGATAGGACTTTGACGTATTCAACAAACTGATGTATTTTGATGAGATAAACAACTTCGTCGAAGACATCAAAGCCCTAATTTGAAAAACAAAAAAGTTAGCATTTTTATCTCGCTATCGGTGGACCCCTCGGCAAAAATTTTGATACTAGAATATGCTCCTTGTAAAACTGAACAATGTTGCTGAAGACGTCAAATGTCTATCTTTTCATCCCTGGGCGCTATTAATTTCGTACAGCTAGATTGATGTTCTGCACCACTGTGCATTGGCTGCACTGAGACTTCTTTAAACGCTGAAACGAGGTTATAGTTTGTCTTTATTCAACCATTAAGCTGAAGCAGCAATTACGCTTTAGCTCAGCTTTTGTTCAGCGAATTGCCGTTCTTAAGCAGCCAAAATGTTTATTGGGTTAGGCATAAGGCAGCGCACCTAGCGGTTTATTTCGGAAGCTAGTAGTTCCGCTCAAGATCAAAGATCATATTTTACTTTTAAAAACTATGCTATTAATTGATATTCTGGTGAAAAACTTGTTACAAAAACCTGAATAATGCTTTTTAATGAGTTTTTCTACCATTTTATTCATTGAGAATCAGTTTACAACGGTCAAGGGTGACATAAATTGACGTTCAAAGTCAGCGTAGATTGATGAAAATTGCAGCAGAAATGCGTATGTTTTTTAATCTTCTAATAACATTATTTCAGTTAATACATTTTAGCAAAAATGTCAATACTTGTATGAAAAGATCTTGAAAAAGTGTTTTTTCAACAAATTGGTAAGATTAATAAACAATAATTGCCTAGATCTCAGGAAAAGTAAATGGTTCCGCTCAAGATCAGATTTTGACTAGTTCCACTCAAGATCATTTACCCAATACCTATTTTTCGAAGCTTTTCAAAACAAGTTTTTTTTAAAGAATGATGAAAAAATTGATATTGGGCTAGTGGCGATTAAAAAAAAAAAAAAATATATTTATTTATATATATATATATATATATATATATATATATATATATATATATATATATATATATATATATATATATATATATATATATATATATATATATATATATATATATATATATATATATATATATATATATATATATATATATATATATATATATATATATATATATATATATATATATATATATATATAATTTCTGTTGAAGAAACAGTCCACTGTGGCTTTATTTTGTTTCGTAGCTCTAAGAAAAAGTACTGTTTTGTATTTTTATGCTTCTCCATTGTTTGTACTGAATACTACACAGGAGAACAGCATTTCTGTTCCTATGTTTTAATAGCTGATTTTGGAAGATATTGGTGTCCTAAATTGAAAACATTTGTCAGATAATATATGCGAAACGATTTGACTTACAGTTGCCAAAGTATCAACAATTTAATTTAGTCTAAAAATTCTCTGAAATTTTCCCGTTTTTGCAGGTTTTGAAAAAAAATTACGAAAAGAGAACTTTCATTCATTTATTTTGATTATTGAGTAAGAACTTTTATTTTCGAAATATTTGTAATGTTTAATAGCTTTGCCAAAAAAGTGCCCGAACTTTTTTAATGAATTTTGACCAATTTTCAAAAGCTATCCGTCAAAGTTATTGAAATCAGCGTCCCAAAATTTTTCAAAATTAGCTCTTATGTTCTTATATATCTACAGTCAACAGGGGCAACATGCAAACATTTTTCAACTTCAATGACTTCTTAAAAACTCACGTCCACAGATACCTAATACTTTTTGTGCATCAAAAGTTTTGAGTTTAGTGGGGCATCAAACTGAAGTAGTCAGAAAAATTATTGGTTTCTTCAGTTAGTTCTTCTTCAGTTGGTTCTTCAGTTAGGAAATCGTTCCAATTTCGTGGTAGCTGGACAACAGGTTGAGACAGTGGAGTGCTTCCAGTATCTTGGTAGCCAGATTACGCCTGATGGTGGTACCAAGAAGGACATCGAAACCCGGATCAGAAAAGCCCGATTTGCGTTTGCGAGTCTCCGAAACATCTGGCGGTCACGCCAGATCTCTCTACGAACTAAGATCCGAATCTTCAACTCAAACGTCAAATCCGTATTGCTGTACGGGTGTGAAACTTGGTGCACATATGCGGTGACGACGCGAAAACTACAAGTTTTTGTGAATCGCTGCCTGCGGAACATCATCCGCGCTTGGTGGCCTGGCAAGTGGATCTCGAATGAGGAACTTCATCGCCGGTGTCATCAAAAGGCGCTAGAAATCGAGATTCGGGAACGTAAGTGGAGATGGATTGGGCACACGCTGCGAAGAGATGAAAACGAGATTTGCAGAGAGGCGCTTGACTGGAATCCAGATGGGCATCGAAGAAGAGGCAGGCCCAAAAGCTCGTGGCGGCGAAGTCTAGCCGCTGAAATCCGCACAGTTGACGAGAACCTTGGCTGGCAGCAAGTGAAGACGCTGGCTCCGGATCGCCAGCAGTGGAGATCTTTTATCTCAGCCCTATGCGCCGGTCAATCGGCGCTGGACCCTTAGGTAGGTTAGGTAGGTAGGTCAGTTAGTTTTGATTTTTTAAAAACATCCGATTTTCATTACATTTGGAATAAGGGGTAACTTGCAGCAACAAACCTTGAATTAAATAAAATATTTAATGAACACGTTTGTAATTGTATAGTTTTTGATACATTTTAGATGCCATAAAAGCCATTACGCAAAAAACATCAATATCTGGTTCTGTTGAAATTTATGTTTACACTTTTTCTGAACAAATGGATATTGCATACATTTAGGGGTAAAAATAAACTACAAAAAACTATTAGCTGAAATAAAATAAATAATTGGATGAATGGAATTTCAATGTTGATAAATGCGTGATGCAAAACAATAATATTGGATCATATGGAAACGGGATTTGAAAATTGTCTCTATGATTTACTTTTTGTTGGATCTTACCCCAGGCAGGTGGTAACTGAATTGAAAAAAAATATTTAAAAAAAAATTGGTGATTGTTCAAAAAATACTTTTACACCAACAGTGTCGGAATAGGAAGATGAAACCAGTAAAAAGTTTCTAGGTGATATCATTAAACCAATCCGTCATACTGGGTAAAGTTTTTTACGGCATCGAAAAATGTTAAAATTTGAAGAGGAGAGTGGGGTAACGTGAGCCATTCTTAAAATCTCAGCTGTATGTTGAGATAAAAATCACAATGCAACTGCCATCGTCTTTGCTTTGCGTAAGCATGTTTTTCTATATGCTTCTTCTATTTAACTGCCCTAGAAAAATGTACTTACATAATTAATAAGCACCCGCAAAATTGCATCCGTGGGAGACCTAAAGAACATAACAAAAATATATAGTTTTGTCATGTTCTTTCACGTGGAAAAGGAATTTTTGATGAAATATCAATAAGTCACACAAACGCAATCAATTTGCAAATCAAAGCTTGTGGGGGATCGTGGGCCACATTTCGTTGGGTATCTTTAGCCACCATTATTTCCGTGTTTTTATACACATTCAATACTTAAAATCCGTCATTTCTATATGTAAAGTTTTCTTATGCCAGGTTGTTGAATCTATTCGATTCGCTTTTTTATTTCCTCATCTGAAATTGCCTTAAAATAACGAAATAAATTTTTAAAATTACAGTTTTGGGTCAACTCATAAACTTTGCCTGTTATTTGGTCAATTTGGATTTAGTGGCACACAATTCCCCAATTTTTTTAAAATATGATAAAAATAACTTTTTTTTTTAAATCGACAGAGCTGGGAAGAGAGTTTTCTTAAAAAATAAAAAATTACCTAATAATACCTTAAAAATGTAAAAAACCTTTCCATTTATTTTTTTCTTTTTAACTTTTATTATAAAGAAGTTATAAAGCAAAGAAAGAAAATGACCCATGATACCCCACTCTCGCCTATTCATCTAACCCAAATTTCGTAATAAAAAATCTTACCTGCTTACAAGATTGCAAACACACAGATTCCAAATTTGACAATTCGATAAAAAAGATTTGGAAATTTGATTTGATTTTTCAGCAAAAACGACAAGAATATCAAAAAAGTTCAGTTTTGGCAAGTACAAAAAACTGCAATTCAGTAATATCGTAGACTTCGAGTCATACTTCAAACTTTAAATATTTAAAAAGACTAGAGGTTTGGTAAAAAAAAATTTAAAAAAATTATGATAAAAATAGATAATCTTTTTACCACATGTTTTTGGCCTATTAATAGTTCAACTTTAAATATCATCAAAAATGAGGAATTTTCATAAAGCTACGATCAATGTGAGTCAGAATATATTGTTTGAAATTGCTGACGACATAAGCTTAATCGGTGCCAATCTAGAAAAGTCTACAATTTTTTAAAAACAACTTTTATTCTCAAGTCAAATAAATTGAATCTACCAAACTCTTGAGCTAATTGAAAAATTTTAAACATCAAAGTAAAGAAATAAAAATTACATAAACTAATAGAAAATTAATTTTCAATTCTGATATTCTTTCTCCAAGAATATAAATTTCTCCGATATACCGTTAATACATTTTCAATAATAAAAAATATTTTAAATTAGTAGTTTAAATCTGATAATTGCAAGTTGGATCCAAATATAAGATTTTAGTTTGAAAATTGATTCTTTTTTTTTTTTTGTAAATTATATATTTGAAACGGCTCATAATTGGCTCTTTTGAAAACTGCAACATTATTAATTTTCAACTAAGGTTGCCAGAGATTGCTTTTTCGGCATGTATCCGGGCAGGACAAATCTGAGCAATCTATATATAAAAATTTGGCAAAATCCGGGTATTGGATTTCAAAATTCACGACAAAAAATCCGGACATTTTGTCAAAACCCCAAAATTACTCAACAAAATCAAGTAAAAATAAGAGAAAAAAATTAATCAAAACTTATCGGCAGATTTTAAATCATTTTTTAGGGTTCCAAAAAACCTTTCATGATTAAGTTTGATCTGCCAAATAAAGTGAATAAATCGGAGCTTTTTTCAATGAAATCCGAGAAACAGTGCTAGGCCGGATTGTTTCCATTTTTTTATCAAATATCTGGGCAAACCTGTATAAAACCCTGCAATCTGGCAACCTTGTCTTTTACAAAAGACTAGGAATATACAGAATTCCTTGCCGATTTTTTAAAGTGAAGATTACATGTTTTTATCACTAAATATTTTTAATTAAAATCAATTCCATAGTTGGATTTTTTTCGATCATGTGAGGTTTTTCTTAGACAAAATTTGCAAAATAAATCAAAATTCTACTTTATATTCGTACTTTTAGGGTAAATTTTTTATAAAAATCAACTAAGATTAAAAAATCGAATATTAAATTGGATCAACAATACCAATTATCAGTCTGCGAATTCTTGCGGTTTAAATTCCTCAACGAAACATTCATCTTGAAAATCTTATCTTGATTGTAAAACTTATTTACGAGCTGAATCAGACTTTTTAATATAATAATCTGAATCTGTCCGCACCTGAATTCAAAATTTAAACTTTGAATTTGATTTCAAAGTTTCAAAGCGGTTTCTTAAATTAAGAAAAAATCTAATTCCAGATAAAAATTTTAAACCTGAACCAAGAAGTGAATTGATCTGTAATTTTAACTCTGATGTTTTCGGTTTCAAATTCAATTTATTATTTCAATTATTTATTTTTAATACAACAGGGGGGAAAATTCGAATTTCAAATGATGAATCTGATTTCGATTTTTCAATTCTGAATCGCCATTATGAAGCTTTTTTTATGTTTGAATTCTACATAAGAATAAAATTTAAAAACATCGAATCTAAATTTTAAACAAAATCTCAGGATGTTTTCTAATTATCTTTTTTCATATTCGGATATTATTATTTAAACATTTAAATGCTTATGACTTTTGAAAGTTATAAACCCAATCATCAGTTCCGTAAAAACTATGTAATCAAATTTCGAAAACCATGAAAATTTCATCAAAAATTCATGGTTTTCGAAACTAGAGCTCATGATTTTTGAAACTGATGCAACCAAATTTGAACCGGAATTTAAAAAAAAAAATTTCTATTTCTTATTTGTAATGTGATTCGAACTCAAGATAAAAATCTTAAACTGGATACAAAATTTGAAATATGCAAACCAAAACATAATTCAGTTCAGAGAGCCGCAGCCCTTGGCTTAGAGGATAGCCTTGATCTAAGCCAGCGGGCATGAGATCAAATCCCGGTCACGGCATATGTACATAAGACACTTTATGTGGGTTGGTGGTTTCAGCATTTGTAAGATGCTTGCCATCATATCTTCGAAAGATGCACGCTTAGAGTTAAGAAAAAATAATCTCTTGGAGGAAACATTGTGTTTCATCAAGATCCTATATGTGTTTGTGTTCGTTTAAAAAAAAAATTAAACTATGTTACTACGAGTGGCATCACAATTTTCGCTCCACAATCTCAAACTCGAGCCTTCATTCGATGTGAGCGAAAACCCGAATCTGAACCAAAAAAAAAATCCTCACCATCAACCAATTTCCGGTGCGCTTCTCTGCTGTAGATCTCGCAGTCACTCCGAGGGGCCCTCCAAAACGACATAATCTGCTACGGTCATATTCGGGGTCCTCGCAAGGAAGCGACCGAATTATGCGCGCTCAAAAACATCTTCGAGAAGGAGCGAGATGGTAAAAAATTGTTACCTAAATGCCACTTTGCTGTTGAATTGGGAGGGACACCGAGAGGGTTATTGACTATAACTTCCAATCACCTTCTGTTTTTCCTTTACTGCAACGTAGTGGCCAATTCTGATTGTTTTTTTTTCAATGATTTTCTCCCGGTCCTTTTCGGGTCCGAGGAGGAGACAAATTTCAACGTTTCGATACTGCAACAGTGCTGCTTATCGTTCTGGAATCTTACTGGATTACGAAAAACTATTTGGAAATTGGTTAGCTGTTGTTCCCAGTAAACTTGAGGTTTTTCTCAAAAAAATTGGCATCATTGTTTTTAAAACTGTGACGCAAAAAAGGTGTTCTCATCTCTTTTCTCAATTGTTGCGGAATTCCACCCAGTATATGCTAATTATTATGTTTGCTAATGACAAGTCTGTGGGGCCGCAAATTTTGGATCATTCTTTTTGCGTGTTGTTCGTTATTCTTTTTTTTTTTAACAACTTTAGTTCCATGAGTTCTCCGACTTTGTCCACCATTTGGCAGAGTTTTTTTTGCGTTTTCGTTTGCGTGCATATGCGAATCACCTTTATCCTTCCTCAAAGATTCCTCTTTGCTTCTCAGCATCAGACCTATCTCGAGTCGAGCAACAGGATGAATTTTGTCCAGACTCCAATTATCCTGCCCGGCAAAAACTTGGGACGGTTGGAGACGAATTTCGTTTTTCCCCACCGATCTTTGAATGCAATTTTGGTCGAAAATTATAGCGTAAGAGACCTTAACCATTCACGGGCGGATGGGATCGTGCAGCTTCCGTTTTTTTTTTGGCAAACTGCTGACGAAAATGCTGGTCATCTTCAAGGTTCCCTTCTTAAATTGACGATTTCCGAGATGGGCAGGTTGACACCAGGAGTCAAATCAAAATTTTTGGTCCTCAATTTCTTGTTTAAATTATAATCTGAATACCAGCGATCGGATTCTGAACTTGTAATCCAGTCTTACAAATGTACAAGAAGTTGTCTAAGCACTACATTCAAATTTTCAAATAATTTCCAGCCTTATGTTTTTCCTTTAGAAGAACTTCATCTCGTTCTTCTATTTTCGGCTTCAGTGTGCTTTTCTGAAATGTCCGTTGCTCACGATCAGTTAACTGACATTTGCTTGCCTACCTTCAGGCGTTTAAGTTTTGATCGTTTTTCAGCGCCGTAGCTTTCATTCGATTATATCGTTTCAGAATCCAAACCATGGTTTTAGTTTACATCCGGGCGTTTAAATTTGCTGCAAAAAGTTCACTACACGCAATTTTAAAAATCGTTACTCACAACATAGTATCTGAAAATCGTTTGGAAACCCTATTGACTAACGCTCTTTTTATCAATAAAATATCAGAGCTGAGTGCTAGGTCGAGAAAAACGGAATCTGCATTTTCTAGGCTTCGATAGCACGCAAAATTGAATTTATTGTTCAATGGGCAGCAGTGACTATTATTTGATTCCCGAACGCAAACACCGCAATTTACAGGGTTGATTTATTTTACATTCCTTCAACCGTTTTTTCCCTCGATGTTATTGTTTTCGTTGAAATTCATTCACTTCCTGCTAAAATGCACGCTGACTGGCGACGATCGGCAGTTTTGGATCAATGTTTTTTTTTCACATTTTAATTTGCATTCACCGGCTTCCATTTCCAGAGCCTGTGTGGAAACCTGTGTGGATGGCAGGATAAAAGGAAATTTTGTGTTTTGATTCTATGTCGGGGTGTATGCTTTGCTTTTGGTTTGAATTGGAATTTGTCTAAACATTGTTCAATCAAATCGGAATTGAATGTTTCTAAATCATGCTGAGTTTATTGAAACTTGAACTTGACTTGAAGCAAATAACATCTATTGCAGCTAGTAAAATCTGAAATCTAAATCTGAAATTTGATTCTGAAATCTAAATCTGAAATTTGATTCTGAAATCTGAATCTGAAATCTGAATCTGAAATCTGAATCTGAAATCTGAATCTGAAATCTGAATCTGAAATCTGAATCTGAAATCTGAATCTGAAATCTGAATCTGAAATCTGAATCTGAAATCTGAATCTGAAATCTGAATCTGAAATCTGAATCTGAAATCTGAATCTGAAATCTGAATCTGAAATCTGAATCTGAAATCTGAATCTGAAATCTGAATCTGAAATCTGAATCTGAAATCTGAATCTGAAATCTGAATCTGAAATCTGAATCTGAAATCTGAATCTGAAATCTGAATCTGAAATCTGAATCTGAAATCTGAATCTGAAATCTGAATCTGAAATCTGAATCTGAAATCTGAATCTGAAATCTGAATCTGAAATCTGAATCTGAAATCTGAATCTGAAATCTGAATCTGAAATCTGAATCTGAATCTGAAATCTGAATCTGAAATCTGAATCTGAAATCTGAATCTGAAATCTGAATCTGAAATCTGAATCTGAAATCTGAATCTGAAATCTGAATCTTAAATCTGAATCTGAAATCAGAATCTGAAATCTGAATCTGAAATCTGAATCTGAAATCTGAATCTGAAATCTGAATCTGAAATATGAAATCTGAATCTGAAATCTGAATCTGAAATCTGAATCTGAAATCTGAATCTGAAATCTGAATCTGAAATCTGAAATCTGAATCTGAAATCTGAATCTGAAATCTGAATCTGAAATCTGAATCTGAATCTGAAATCTGAATCTGAAATCTGAATCTGAAATCTGAATCTGAAATCTGAATCTGAAAAACGAATCTGAAATCTGAATCTGAAATCTGAATCTGAAATCTGAATCTGAAATCTGAATCTGAAATCTGAATCTGAAATCTGAATCTGAAATCTGAATCTGAAATCTGAATCTGAAATCTGAATCTGAAATCTGAATCTGAAATCTGAATCTGAAATCTGAATCTGAAATCTGAATCTGAAATCTGAAATCTGAATCTGAAATCTGAATCTGAAATCTGAATCTGAAATCTGAATCTGAAATCTGAATCTGAAATCTGAATCTAAAATCTGAATCTGAAATCTGAATCTGAAATCTGAATCTGAAATCTGAATCTGAAATCTGAATCTGAAATCTGAATCTGAAATCTGAATCTGAAATTTGAATCTAAAATCTGAATCTGAAATCTGAATCTGAAATCTGAATCTGAAATCTGAATCTGAAATCTGAATCTGAAATCTGAATCTGAAATCTGAATCTGAAATCTGAATCTGAAATCTGAATCTGAAATCTGAATCTGAAATCTGAATCTGAAATCTGAATCTGAAATCTGAATCTGAAATCTGAATCTGAAATCTGAATCTGAAATCTGAATCTGAAATCTGAATCTGAAATCTGAATCTGAAATCTGAATCTGAAATCTGAATCTGAAATCTGAATCTGAAATCTGAATCTGAAATCTGAATCTGAAATCTGAATCTGAAATCTGAATCTGAAATCTGAATCTGAAATCTGAATCTGAAATCTGAATCTGAAATCTGAATCTGAAATCTGAATCTGAAATCTGAATCTGAAATCTGAATCTGAAATCTGAATCTGAAATCTGAATCTGAAATCTGAATCTGAAATCTGAATCTAAAATCTGAATCTGAAATCTGAATCTGAAATCTGAATCTGAAATCTGAATCTGAAATCTGAATCTGAAATCTAAATCTGAAATCTGAATCTGAAATCTGAATCTGAAATCTGAATCTGAAATCTGAATCTGAAATCTGAATCTGAAATCTGAATCTGAAATCTGAATCTGAAATCTGAATCTGAAATCTGAATCTGAAATCTGAATCTGAAATCTGAATCTGAAATCTGAATCTGAAATCTGAATCTGAAATCTGAATCTGAAATCTGAATCTGAAATCTGAATCTGAAATCTGAATCTGAAATCTGAATCTGAAATCTGAATCTGAAATCTGAATCTGAAATCTGAATCTGAAATCTGAATCTGAAATCTGAATCTGAAATCTGAATCTGAAATCTGAATCTGAAATCTGAATCTGAAATCTGAATCTGAAATCTGAATCTGAAATCTGAATCTGAAATCTGAATCTGAAATCTGAATCTGAAATCTGAATCTGAAATCTGAATCTGAAATCTGAATCTGAAATCTGAATCTGAAATCTGAATCTGAAATCTGAATCTGAAATCTGAATCTGAAATCTGAATCTGAAATCTGAATCTGAAATCTGAATCTGAAATCTGAATCTGAAATCTGAATCTGAAATCTGAATCTGAAATCTGAATCTGAAATCTGAATCTGAAATCTGAATCTGAAATCTGAATCTGAAATCTGAATCTGAAATCTGAATCTGAAATCTGAATCTGAAATCTGAATCTGAAATCTGAATCTGAAATCTGAATCTGAAATCTGAATCTGAAATCTGAATCTGAAATTTGAATCTGAAATCTGAATCTGAAATCTGAATCTGAAATCTGAATCTGAAATCTGAATCTGAAATCTGAATCTGAAATCTGAATCAGAAATCTGAATCTGAAATCTGAATCTGAAATCTGAATCTGAAATCTGAATCTGAAATCTGAATCTGAAATCTGAATCTGAAATCTGAATCTGAAATCTGAATCTGAAATCTGAATCTGAAATCTGAATCTGAAATCTGAATCTGAAATCTGAATCTGAAATCTGAATCTGAAATCTGAATCTGAAATCTGAATCTGAAATCTGAATCTGAAATCTGAATCTGAAATCTGAATCTGAAATCTGAATCTGAAATCTGAATCTGAAATCTGAATCTGAAATCTGAATCTGAAATCTGAATCTGAAATCTGAATCTGAAATCTGAATCTGAAATCTGAATCTGAAATCTGAATCTGAAATCTGAATCTGAAATCTGAATCTGAAATCTGAATCTGAAATCTGAATCTGAAATCTGAATCTGAAATCTGAATCTGAAATCTGAATCTGAAATCTGAATCTGAAATCTGAATCTGAAATCTGAATCTGAAATCTGAATCTGAAATCTGAATCTGAAATCTGAATCTGAAATCTGAATCTGAAATCTGAATCTGAAATCTGAATCTGAAATCTGAATCTGAAATCTGAATCTGAAATCTGAATCTGAAATCTGAATCTGAAATCTGAATCTGAAATCTGAATCTGAAATCTGAATCTGAAATCTGAATCTGAAATCTGAATCTGAAATCTGAATCTGAAATCTGAATCTGAAATCTGAATCTGAAATCTGAATCTGAAATCTGAATCTGAAATCTGAATCTGAAATCTGAATCTGAAATCTGAATCTGAAATCTGAATCTGAAATATGAATCTGAAATCTGAATCTGAAATATGAATCTGAAATCTGAATCTGAAATCTGAATCTGAAATCTGAATCTGAAATCTGAATCTGAAATCTGAATCTGAAATCTGAATCTGAAATCTGAATCTGAAATCTGAATCTGAAATCTGAATCTGAAATCTGAATCTGAAATCTGAATCTGAAATCTGAATCTGAAATCTGAATCTGAAATCTGAATCTGAAATCTGAATCTGAAATCTGAATCTGAAATCTGAATCTGAAATCTGAATCTGAAATCTGAATCTGAAATCTGAATCTGAAATCTGAATCTGAAATCTGAATCTGAAATCTGAATCTGAAATCTGAATCTGAAATCTGAATCTGAAATCTGAATCTGAAATCTGAATCTGAAATCTGAATCTGAAATCTGAATCTGAAATCTGAATCTGAAATCTGAATCTGAAATCTGAATCTGAAATCTGAATCTGAAATCTGAATCTGAAATCTGAATCTGAAATCTGAATCTGAAATCTGAATCTGAAATCTGAATCTGAAATCTGAATCTGAAATCTGAATCTGAAATCTGAATCTGAAATCTGAATCTGAAATCTGAATCTGAAATCTGAATCTGAAATCTGAATCTGAAATCTGAATCTGAAATCTGAATCTGAAATCTGAATCTGAAATCTGAATCTGAAATCTGAATCTGAAATCTGAATCTGAAATCTGAATCTGAAATCTGAATCTGAAATCTGAATCTGAAATCTGAATCTGAAATCTGAATCTGAAATCTGAATCTGAAATCTGAATCTGAAATCTGAATCTGAAATCTGAATCTGAAATCTGAATCTGAAATCTGAATCTGAAATCTGAATCTGAAATCTGAATCTGAAATCTGAATCTGAAATCTGAATCTGAAATCTGAATCTGAAATCTGAATCTGAAATCTGAATCTGAAATCTGAATCTGAAATCTGAATCTGAAATCTGAATCTGAAATCTGAATCTGAAATCTGAATCTGAAATATGAATCTGAAATCTGAATCTGAAATCTGAATCTGAAATCTGAATCTGAAATCTGAATCTGAAATCTGAATCTGAAATCTGAATCTGAAATCTGAATCTGAAATCTGAATCTGAAATCTGAATCTGAAATCTGAATCTGAAATCTGAATCTGAAATCTGAATCTGAAATCTGAATCTGAATCTGAAATCTGAATCTGAAATCTGGAACTGAAATCTGAATCTGAATCTGAAATCTGAATCTGAAATTTGGAACTGAAATCTGAATCTGAATCTGAAATCTAAATCTGAAATCTGAATCTGAATCTGAAATCTGAATCTGAAATCTGAATCTGAAAAATGAATTTAAATACTTGCAAAAAATAAAATAAACGTTTTTACATTCAAATATGTAACATATGTGTTTTGCAAAATGGAGACAATTATTCTGAACTACAATATTTTCAAAAGATTCAAATCGAAGCGCTTTACCGATTACCTCTACAGTAAAATCCTGAAAAGTACCCGCAGCAATTTGCTTTATTTCTCTCCATCGCGACCGCAATCAATAGCCAAATAAGCACCATTTATCCCGTTCACATAGATACATTAAACCCCGAAAATTATCACAAATCCGACACATTGTGACCCGCATCGCCCGAATTGACATTTTACCACCATCAGCACCACAAAGTCAGCCCAAAACTTCGAAATCGAATCCGATGAGTAGGCTTCGGCAACAAATACGACGAACGATGGTGCCTGCAGGAAATCTGGCACACTACGATTCATCGAACTACGCTAGCAGGGAAATGAAACTTTCCTTTCTAGGTAGGCACGCACACATTCGCTCACACATACATACAGGTAGACACGTTCATTGATTCATTTGTGTCAAAACCACCAATTGATTTATCGAGTTTGGGTCAATGGGAGTGCCATTGAAAATTTAAATCATGCTGTATTGCATCGAATTTCACCCCTTTTTGACACTAGAGATCGCAACAACAACAAAAACAGGGGTAGTTACGGTTTTCCGAAGAAATCCGCTTCAAACAGTACCTAACGTGATGCCAATTTAATCAATAACACGTTTCAATTTTACCAAAAGACCCCACAACGAGGCTATCAATGGGTGGTAATTTATGTCAACAGGCGAGGCTACGAAACATGACGATTTATTTTCACTGATGCGTCCCTGTTATGATCTTTGACAGAAATTTATCTTTCTGTAGGTAGAGAAAAGTTTCGAGATCTTGCTCTTGCTCTTGCTCTTGCTCTTGCTCTTTTGTTTTTTGTTTTTTGTTTTTTGTTTTTTGTTTTTTGTTTTTTGTTTTTTGTTTTTTGTTTTTTGTTTTTTGTTTTTTGTTTTTTGTTTTTTGTTTTTTGTTTTTTGTTTTTTGTTTTTTGTTTTTTGTTTTTTGTTTTTTGTTTTTTGTTTTTTGTTTTTTGTTTTTTGTTTTTTGTTTTTTGTTTTTTGTTTTTTGTTTTTTGTTTTTTGTTTTTTGTTTTTTGTTTTTTGTTTTTTGTTTTTTGTTTTTTGTTTTTTGTTTTTTGTTTTTTGTTTTTTGTTTTTTGTTTTTTGTTTTTTGTTTTTTGTTTTTTGTTTTTTGTTTTTTGTTTTTTGTTTTTTGTTTTTTGTTTTTTGTTTTTTGTTTTTTGTTTTTTGTTTTTTGTTTTTTGTTTTTTGTTTTTTGTTTTTTGTTTTTTGTTTTTTGTTTTTTGTTTTTTGTTTTTGTTTTTTGTTTTTTGTTTTTTGTTTTTTGTTTTTTGTTTTTTGTTTTTTGTTTTTTGTTTTTTGTTTTTTGTTTTTTGTTTTTTGTTTTTTGTTTTTTGTTTTTTGTTTTTTGTTTTTTGTTTTTTGTTTTTTGTTTTTTGTTTTTTGTTTTTTGTTTTTTGTTTTTTGTTTTTTGTTTTTTGTTTTTTGTTTTTTGTTTTTTGTTTTTTGTTTTTTGTTTTTTGTTTTTGTTTTTTGTTTTTTGTTTTTTGTTTTTTGTTTTTTGTTTTTTGTTTTTTGTTTTTTGTTTTTTGTTTTTTGTTTTTTGTTTTTTGTTTTTTGTTTTTTGTTTTTTGTTTTTTGTTTTTTGTTTTTTGTTTTTTGTTTTTTGTTTTTTGTTTTTTGTTTTTTGTTTTTTGTTTTTTGTTTTTTGTTTTTTGTTTTTTGTTTTTTGTTTTTTGTTTTTTGTTTTTTGTTTTTTGTTTTTTGTTTTTTGTTTTTTGTTTTTTGTTTTTTGTTTTTTGTTTTTTGTTTTTTGTTTTTTGTTTTTTGTTTTTTGTTTTTTGTTTTTTGTGTTTTTTGTTTTTTGTTTTTTGTTTTTTGTTTTTTGTTTTTTGTTTTTTGTTTTTTGTTTTTTGTTTTTTGTTTTTTGTTTTTTGTTTTTTGTTTTTTGTTTTTTGTTTTTTGTTTTTTGTTTTTGTTTTTGTTTTTGTTTTTGTTTTTGTTTTTGTTTTTGTTTTTGTTTTTGTTTTTGTTTTTGTTTTTGTTTTTGTTTTTGTTTTTGTTTTTGTTTTTGTTTTTGTTTTTGTTTTTGTTTTTGTTTTTGTTTTTGTTTTTGTTTTTGTTTTTGTTTTTGTTTTTGTTTTTGTTTTTGTTTTTGTTTTTGTTTTTGTTTTTGTTTTTGTTTTTGTTTTTGTTTTTGTTTTTGTTTTGTTTTTGTTTTTGTTTTTGTTTTTGTTTTTGTTTTTGTTTTTGTTTTTGTTTTTGTTTTTGTTTTTGTTTTTGTTTTTGTTTTTGTTTTTGTTTTTGTTTTTGTTTTTGTTTTTGTTTTTGTTTTTGTTTTTGTTTTTGTTTTTGTTTTTGTTTTTGTTTTTGTTTTTGTTTTTGTTTTTGTTTTTGTTTTTGTTTTTGTTTTTGTTTTTGTTTTTGTTTTTGTTTTTGTTTTTGTTTTTGTTTTTGTTTTTGTTTTTGTTTTTGTTTTTGTTTTTGTTTTTGTTTTTGTTTTTGTTTTTGTTTTTGTTTTTGTTTTTGTTTTTGTTTTTGTTTTTGTTTTTGTTTTTGTTTTTGTTTTTGTTTTTGTTTTTGTTTTTGTTTTTGTTTTTGTTTTTGTTTTTGTTTTTGTTTTTGTTTTTGTTTTTGTTTTTGTTTTTGTTTTTGTTTTTGTTTTTGTTTTTGTTTTTGTTTTTGTTTTTGTTTTTGTTTTTGTTTTTGTTTTTGTTTTTGTTTTTGTTTTTGTTTTTGTTTTTGTTTTTGTTTTTGTTTTTGTTTTTGTTTTTGTTTTTGTTTTTGTTTTTGTTTTTGTTTTTGTTTTTGTTTTTGTTTTTGTTTTTGTTTTTGTTTTTGTTTTTGTTTTTGTTTTTGTTTTTGTTTTTGTTTTTGTTTTTGTTTTTGTTTTTGTTTTTGTTTTTGTTTTTGTTTTTGTTTTTGTTTTTGTTTTTGTTTTTGTTTTTGTTTTTGTTTTTGTTTTTGTTTTTGTTTTTGTTTTTGTTTTTGTTTTTGTTTTTGTTTTTGTTTTTGTTTTTGTTTTTGTTTTTGTTTTTGTTTTTGTTTTTGTTTTTGTTTTTGTTTTTGTTTTTGTTTTTGTTTTTGTTTTTGTTTTTGTTTTTGTTTTTGTTTTTGTTTTTGTTTTTGTTTTTGTTTTTGTTTTTGTTTTTGTTTTTGTTTTTGTTTTTGTTTTTGTTTTTGTTTTTGTTTTTGTTTTTGTTTTTGTTTTTGTTTTTGTTTTTGTTTTTGTTTTTGTTTTTGTTTTTGTTTTTGTTTTTGTTTTTGTTTTGTTTTTGTTTTTGTTTTTGTTTTTGTTTTTGTTTTTGTTTTTGTTTTTGTTTTTGTTTTTGTTTTTGTTTTTGTTTTTGTTTTTGTTTTTGTTTTTGTTTTTGTTTTTGTTTTTGTTTTTGTTTTTGTTTTTGTTTTTGTTTTTGTTTTTGTTTTTGTTTTTGTTTTTGTTTTTGTTTTTGTTTTTGTTTTTGTTTTTGTTTTTGTTTTTGTTTTTGTTTTTGTTTTTGTTTTTGTTTTTGTTTTTGTTTTTGTTTTTGTTTTTGTTTTTGTTTTTGTTTTTGTTTTTGTTTTTGTTTTTGTTTTTGTTTTTGTTTTTGTTTTTGTTTTTGTTTTTGTTTTTGTTTTTGTTTTTGTTTTTGTTTTTGTTTTTGTTTTTGTTTTTGTTTTTGTTTTTGTTTTTGTTTTTGTTTTTGTTTTTGTTTTTGTTTTTGTTTTTGTTTTTGTTTTTGTTTTTGTTTTTGTTTTTGTTTTTGTTTTTGTTTTTGTTTTTGTTTTTGTTTTTGTTTTTGTTTTTGTTTTTGTTTTTGTTTTTGTTTTTGTTTTTGTTTTTGTTA